>NW_027517719.1:0-40262 GCF_048772815.1 Callospermophilus lateralis
CAAGATTTGGTGAAAACATGTTTGCTGAGATTTCAGCAAACGAGTAGTTTTTTGGAAGCTTGGCAACCCCTTTCAAACGAAAGTGTTCTTCGCCAGTCTCTGCATGGGGTACTTCAAGAGGAAACAAACCATAGAGATAGAACTTAGAACTACTTCATTTCGTCAAGTTTCACGGAGCTAGCACAAACCGTGTTTGATTTAGAGTTTCAAACACATCTATCTATATAGCAGAAAACAGAGTGAAACCTAAAAATTCAAACTGTTACTGGAAACGAACGCTTGAACCTAGAAGAGTGAAAGTTGGGCAGCCAAGTGGGATTAGTGAACTGATCATTACCACCAAGTATCATCAAGATTTGGTGAAAAAATGTTTGCTGAGATTTCAGCAAACTAGTAGTTTTTTGGAAGCATGGCAACCCCTTTCAAACGAAAGTGTTCTTCGCCAGTCTCTGCATGGGGTACTTCAAGGGGAAACAAACCATAGAGATAGAACTTAGAACTACTTCATTTTGTCAAGTTTCACGGAGCTAGCACAAACCGTGTTTGATTTAGAGTTTCAAACACATCTATCTATATAGCAGAAAACAGAGTGAATCCTAAAAATTCAAAGTGTTACTGGAAACGAACGCTTGAACCTAGAAGATTGAAAGTTGGGCAGCCAAGTGGGATTCGTGAACTGATCATTACCATCAAGTATCATCAAGATTTGGTGAAAAAATGTTTGCTGAGATTTCAGCAAACTAGTAGTGTTTTGGAAGCTTGGCAACCCCTCTAAAACGAAAGTGTTTTTCGCCAGTTTCTGCATGGGGTACTTCAAGAGGAAACAAACCATAGATATAGAACTTAGAACTACTTCATTTGGTCAAGTTTCAAGGAGCTAGCACAAACCGTGTTTGATTTAGAGTTTCAAACACATCTATCTATATAGCAGAAAACAGAGTGAAACCTAAAAATTCAAAGTGTCACTGGAAACGAACGCTTGAACCTACAAGAGTGAAATTTGGGCAGCCAAGTGGGCTTAGTGAACTGATCATTACCACGAAGTATCATCAAGATTTGGTGAAAAAATGTTTGCTGAGATTTCAGCAAACTTGTAGTTTTTTGGAAGCTTGGCAACCCCTTTCAAAAGAAAGTGTTTTTTGCCAGTCTCTGCATGGGGCACTTCAAGAGGAAAAAAACCATAGAGACAGAACTAACAACTACTTCATTTTGTCAAGTTTCAAGGAGCTAGCACAAACCGTGTTTGATTTAGAGTTTCAAAGACATCTATCTATATAGCAGAAAACAGAGTGAAACCTAAAATTTCAAAGTGTTACTGGAAACGAACGCTTGAACCTAGAAGAGTAAAAATTGGGCAGCCAAGTGGGCTTAGTGAACTGATCATTACCACCAAGTATCATCAAGTTTTGGTGAAAAAATGTTTGCTGAGATTTCAGCAAACTAGTAGTTTTTTGGAAGCTTGGCAACCCCTTTCAAACGAAAGTGTTTTTCGCCAGTCTCTTCATGGGGTACTTCAAGAGGAAACAAACCATAGAGATAGAACTTAGAAATACTTCATTTGGTCAAGTTTCAAGGAGCTAGCACAAACCGTGTTTGATTTAGAATTCCAAACACAGCTATCTCTGTTGGAGAAAACAGAGTGAAACCTAAAAATTCAAACAGTCACTGGAAACGAAAGCTTCAACCTAGAAGAGTAAAATTTGGGCAGCCAAGTGGGATTAGTGAACTGATCATTATCATCAAGTATCATCAAGATTTGGTGAAAAAATGTTTGCTGAGATTTCAGCAAACTGGGAGTTTTTTGGAAGCATGGCAACCCCTTTCAAACGAAAGTGTTTTTCGCCAGTTTCTGCATGGGGTACTCCAAGAGGAAACAAACCATAGAGATAGAACTTAGAACTACTTCATTTTGTCAAGTTTCAAGGAGCTAGCACAAACCGTGTTTGATTTAGAGTTTCAAACACATCTATCTATATAGCAGAAAACAGAGTGAAACCTAAAAATTCAAAGTGTTACTGGAAACGAACGCTTGAACCTAGCAGAGTGAAAATTGGGCAGCGAAGTGGGCTTAGTGAACTGATCATTACCACCAAGTATCATCAAGATTTGGTGAAAACATGTTTGCTGAGATTTCAGCAAACGAGTAGTTTTTTGGAAGCTTGGCAACCCCTTTCAAACGAAAGTGTTCTTCGTCAGTCTCTGCATGGGGTACTTCAAGAGGAAACAAACCATAGAGATAGAACTTAGAACTACTTCATTTTGTCAAGTTTCACGGAGCTAGCACAAACCGTGTTTGATTTAGCGTTTCAACACATCTATCTATATAGCAGAAAACAGAGTGAAACCTAAAAATTCAAAGTGTTACTGGAAACAAACGCTTGAACCTAGAAGAGTGAAAGTTGGGCAGCCAAGTGGGATTATTGAACTGATCATTACCACCAAGAATCATCAAGATTTGGTGAAAAAATGTTTGCTGAGATTTCAGCAAACTAGTAGTTTTTTGGAAGCTTGGCAACCCCTTTCAAACGAAAGTGTTTTTCGCCAGTCTCTGCATGGGGTACTTCAAGAGGAAACAAACCATAGAGATAGAACTTAGAACTACTTCATTTGGTCAAGTTTCAAGGAGCTAGCACAAACCGTGTTTGATTTAGAATTCCAAACACAGCTATCTATGTTGGAGAAAACAGAGTGAAACCTAAAAATTCAAAGTGTTACTCTAAACGAACGCTTGAACCTAGAAGAGTGAAAATAGGGCAGCCAAGTGGGCTTAGTGAACTGATCATTACCACCAAGTATCATCAAGATTTGGTCAAAAAATGGTTGCTGAGATTTCAGCAAACTAGTTGTTTTTTGGAAGCTTGGCAAGCCCTTTCAAACGAAAGTGTTCTTCGCCAGTCTCTGCATTTGGTACTTCAAGAGGAAACAAACCATAGAGATAGAACTTAGAACTACTTCATTTGGTCAAGTTTCAAGGAGCTAGCACAAACCGTGTTTGATTTAGAATTCCAAACACAGCTATCTCTGTTTGAGAAAACAGAGTGAAACCTAAAAATTCAAACAGTCACTTGAAACGAAAGCTTCAACCTAGAAGAATAAAATTTGGGCACCCAAGTGGGATTAGTGAACTGATCATTACCACCAAGTATCATCAAGATTTGGTGAAAAAATGTTTGCTGAGATTTCAGCAAACGAGTAGTTTTTTGGAAGCTTGGCAACCCCTTTCAAACGAAAGTGTTCTTCGCCAGTCTCTGCATGGGGTACTTCAAGAGGAAACCAACCATAGAGATAGAACTTAGAACTACTTCATTTTGTCAAGTTTCACGGAGCTAGCACAAACGGTGTTTGATTTAGTGTTTCAAACACATCTATCTATATAGCAGAAAACAGAGTGAAACCTAAAAATTCAAACTGATACTGGAAACGAACGCTTGAACCTAGAAGATTGAAAGTTGGGCAGCCAAGTTAGATTAGTGAACTGATCATTACCACCAAGTATCATCAAGATTTGGTGAAGAAATGTTTGCTGAGATTTCAGCAAACTAGTAGTTTTTTGGAAGCTTGGCAACCCCTTTCAAACGAAAGTGTTCTTTGCCAGTCTCTGCATGGGGTACTTCAAGAGGAAACAAACCATAGAGATAGAACTTAGAACTACTTCATTTTGTCAAGTTTCACGGAGCTAGCACAAACCGTGTTTGATTTAGAGTTTCAAACACATCTAACTATATAGCAGAAAACAGAGTGAAACCTAAAAATTCAAACTGTTACTGGAAACGAACGCTTGAACCTAGAAGAGTGAAAGTTGGGCAGCCAAGTGGGCTTAGTGAACTGATCATTACCACCAAGTACCATCAAGATTTGGTGAAAAAATGTTTGCTGAGATTTCAGCAAACGAGTAGTTTTTTGGAAGCTTGGCAACCCCTTTCAAACGAAAGTGTTTTTCGCCAGTCTCTGCATGGGGTACTTCAAGAGGAAACAAACCATAGAGATAGAACTTAGAACTACTTCATTTGGTCAAGTTTCAAGGAGCTAGCACAAACCGTGTTTGATTTAGAGTTTCAAACACATCTATCTATATAGCAGAAAACAGAGTGAAACCTAAAAATTCAAACTGTTAGTGGAAACGAACGCTTGAACCTAGAAGATTGAAAGTTGGGCAGCCAAGTGGGATTAGTGAACTGATCATTACCACCAAGTATCATCAAGATTTGGTGAAAAAATGTTTGCTGAGATTTCAGCAAAGTAGTAATTTTTTGGAAGCTTGGCAACCCCTTTCAAACGAAAGTGTTCTTTGCCAGTCTCTGCATGGGGTACTTCAAGAGGAAACAAACCATAGAGATAGAACTTAGAACTACTTCATTTTGTCAAGTTTCACGGAGCTAGCACAAACCGTGTTTGATTTAGAGTTTCAAACACATCTATCTATATAGCAGAAAACAGAGTGAAACCTAAAAATTCAAACTGTTACTGGAAACGAACGCTTGAACCTAGAAGAGTGAAAGTTGGGCAGCCAAGTGGGCTTAGTGAACTGATCATTACCACCAAGTATCATCAAGATTTGGTGAAAAAATGTTTGCTGAGATTTCAGCAAACTAGTAGTTTTTTGGAAGCATGGCAACCCCTTTCAAACGAAACTGTTTTTCGCCAGTTTCTGCATGGGGTACTTCAAGAGGAAACAAACCATAGAGATAGAACTTAGAACTACTTCATTTGGTCAAGTTTCAAGGAGCTAGCACAAACCGTGTTCGATTTAGAGTTTCAAACACATCTATCTATATAGCAGAAAACAGAGTGAAAGCTAAAAATTCAAAGTGTTACTGGAAACGAACGCTTGAACCTAGAAGAGTGAAAATTGGGCAGCCAAGTGGGCTTAGTGAACTGATCATAACCACCAAGTATCATCAAGATTTGGTGAAAACATGTTTGCTGAGATTTCAGCAAACGAGTAGTTTTTTGGAAGCTTGGCAACCCCTTTCAAACGAAAGTGTTCTTCGCCAGTCTCTGCATGGGGTACTTCAAGATTAAACAAACCATAGAGATAGAACTTAGAACTACTTCATTTTGTCAAGTTTCACGGAGCTAGCACAAACCGTGTTTGATTTAGAGTTTCAAACACATCTATCTATATAGCAGAAAACAGAGTGAAACCTAAAAATTCAAACTGTTACTGGAAACGAACGCTTGAACCTAGAAGAGTGAAAGTTGGGCAGCCAAGTGGGATTAGTGAACTGATCATTACCACCAAGTATCATCAAGATTTGGTGAAAAAATGTTTGCTGAGATTTCAGCAAACTAGTAGTGTTTTGGAAGCTTGGCAACCCCTCTAAAACGAAAGTGTTTTTCGCCAGTTTCTGCATGGGGTACTTCAAGAGGAAACAAACCATAGATATACAACTTAGAACTACTTCATTTGGTCAAGTTTCAAGGAGCTAGCACAAACCGTGTTTGATTTAGAGTTTCAAACACATCTATCTATATAGCAGAAAACAGAGTGAAACCTAAAAATTCAAAGTGTTACTGGAAACGAACGCTTGAACCTACAAGAGTGAAATTTGGGCAGCCAAGTGGGCTTAGTGAACTGATCATTACCACGAAGTATCATCAAGATTTGGTGAAAAAATGTTTGCTGAGATTTCAGCAAACTTGTAGTTTTTTGGAAGCTTGGCAACCCCTTTCAAACGAAAGTGTTTTTTGCCAGTCTCTGCATGGGGTACTTCAAGAGGAAAAAAACCATAGAGATAGAACTAACAACTACTTTATTTTGTCAAGTTTCAAGGAGCTAGCACAAACCGTGTTTGATTTAGAGTTTCAAAGACATCTATCTATATAGCAGAAAACAGAGTGAAACCTAAAATTTCAAAGTGTTACTGGAAACGAACGCTTGAACCTAGAAGAGTAAAAATTGGGCAGCCAAGTGGGCTTAGTGAACTGATCATTACCACCAAGTATCATCAAGATTTGGTGAAAAAATGTTTGCTGAGATTTCAGCAAACTAGTAGTTTTTTGGAAGCTTGGCAACCCCTTTCAAACGAAAGTGTTTTTCGCCAGTCTCTTCATGGGGTACTTCAAGAGGAAACAAACCATAGAGATAGAACTTAGAACTACTTCATTTTGTCAAGTTTCAAGCAGCTAGCACAAACCGTGTTTGATTTAGAGTTTCAAACACATCTATCTATATAGCAGAAAACAGAGTGAAACCTAAAAATTCAAACAGTCACTGGAAACGAAAGCTTCAACCTAGAAGAATAAAATTTGGGCAGCCAAGTGGGATTAGTGAACTGATCATTACCACCAAGTATCATCAAGATTTGGTGAAAAAATGTTTGCTGAGATTTCAGCAAACTGGTAGTTTTTTGGAAGCATGGCAACCCCTTTCAAACGAAAGTGTTTTTCGCCAGTTTCTGCATGGGGTACTCCAAGAGGAAACAAACCATAGAGATAGAACTTAGAACTACTTCATTTTGTCAAGTTTCAAGGAGCTAGCACAAACCGTGTTTGATTTAGAGTTTCAAACACATCTATCTATATAGCAGAAAACAGAGTGAAACCTAAAAATTCAAAGTGTTACTGGAAACGAACGCTAGAACCTAGAAGAGTGAAAATTGGGCAGCCAAGTGGGCTTAGTGAACTGATCATTACCACCAAGTATCATCAAGATTTGGTGAAAACATGTTTGCTGAGATTTCAGCAAACGAGTAGTTTTTTGGAAGCTTGGCAACCCCTTTCAAACGAAACTGTTCTTCGCCAGTCTCTGCATGGGGTACTTCAAGAGGAAACAAACCATAGAGATAGAACTTAGAACTACTTCATTTTGTCAAGTTTCACGGAGCTAGCACAAACCGTGTTTGATTTAGAGTTTCAAACACATCTATCTATATAGCAGAAAACAGAGTGAAACCTAAAAATTCAAACTGTTACTGGAAACGAACGCTTGAACCTAGAAGATTGAAAGTTGGGCAGCCAAGTGGGATTAGTGAACTGATCATTACCACCAAGTATCATCAAGATTTGTTGAAAAAATGTTTGCTGAGATTTCAGCAAACTAGTAGTTTTTTGGAAGCATGGCAACCCCTTTCAAACGAAAGTGTTTTTCGCCAGTTTCTGCATGGGGTACTTAAAGAGGAAACAAACCATAGAGATAGAACTTAGAACTACTTCATTTTGTCAAGTTTCATGGAGCTAGCACAAACCGTGTTTGATTTAGAGTTTCAAACACATCTATCTATATAGCAGAAAACAGAGTGAAACCTAAAAATTCAAAGTGTTACTGGAAACGAACGCTTGAACCTACAAGAGTGAAAATTGGGCAGCGAAGTGGGCTTAGTGAACTGATCATTACCACCAAGTATCATCAAGATTTGGTGAAAAAATGTTTGCTGAGATTTCAGCAAACTAGTAGTTTTTTGGAAGCATGGCAACCACTTTCAAACGAAAGTGTTTTTCGCCAGTTTCTGCATGGGGTACTTCAAGAGGAAACAAACCATAGAGATAGAACTTAGAACTACTTCATTTGGTCAAGTTTCAAGGAGCTAGCACAAACCGTGTTCGATTTAGAGTTTCAAACACATCTATCTATATAGCAGAAAACAGAGTGAAAGCTAAAAATTCAAAGTGTTACTGGAAACGAACGCTTGAACCTAGAAGAGTGAAAATTGGGCAGCCAAGTGGGCTTAGTGAACTGATCATAACCACCAAGTATCATCAAGATTTGGTGAAAACATGTTTGCTGAGATTTCAGCAAACGAGTAGTTTTTTGGAAGCTTGGCAACCCCTTTCAAACGAAAGTGTTCTTCGCCAGTCTCTGCATGGGGTACTTCAAGATTAAACAAACCATAGAGATAGAACTTAGAACTACTTCATTTTGTCAAGTTTCACGGAGCTAGCACAAACCGTGTTTGATTTAGAGTTTCAAACACATCTATCTATATAGCAGAAAACAGAGTGAAACCTAAAAATTCAAACTGTTACTGGAAACGAACGCTTGAACCTAGAAGAGTGAAAGTTGGGCAGCCAAGTGGGATTAGTGAACTGATCATTACCACCAAGTATCATCAAGATTTGGTGAAAAAATGTTTGCTGAGATTTCAGCAAACTAGTAGTGTTTTGGAAGCTTGGCAACCCCTCTAAAACGAAAGTGTTTTTCGCCAGTTTCTGCATGGGGTACTTCAAGAGGAAACAAACCATAGATATACAACTTAGAACTACTTCATTTGGTCAAGTTTCAAGGAGCTAGCACAAACCGTGTTTGATTTAGAGTTTCAAACACATCTATCTATATAGCAGAAAACAGAGTGAAACCTAAAAATTCAAAGTGTTACTGGAAACGAACGCTTGAACCTACAAGAGTGAAATTTGGGCAGCCAAGTGGGCTTAGTGAACTGATCATTACCACGAAGTATCATCAAGATTTGGTGAAAAAATGTTTGCTGAGATTTCAGCAAACTTGTAGTTTTTTGGAAGCTTGGCAACCCCTTTCAAACGAAAGTGTTTTTTGCCAGTCTCTGCATGGGGTACTTCAAGAGGAAAAAAACCATAGAGATAGAACTAACAACTACTTTATTTTGTCAAGTTTCAAGGAGCTAGCACAAACCGTGTTTGATTTAGAGTTTCAAAGACATCTATCTATATAGCAGAAAACAGAGTGAAACCTAAAATTTCAAAGTGTTACTGGAAACGAACGCTTGAACCTAGAAGAGTAAAAATTGGGCAGCCAAGTGGGCTTAGTGAACTGATCATTACCACCAAGTATCATCAAGATTTGGTGAAAAAATGTTTGCTGAGATTTCAGCAAACTAGTAGTTTTTTGGAAGCTTGGCAACCCCTTTCAAACGAAAGTGTTTTTCGCCAGTCTCTTCATGGGGTACTTCAAGAGGAAACAAACCATAGAGATAGAACTTAGAAATACTTTATTTGGTCAAGTTTCAAGGAGCTAGCACAAACCGTGTTTGATTTAGAATTCCAAACACAGCTATCTCTGTTGGAGAAAACAGAGTGAAACCTAAAAATTCAAACAGTCACTGGAAACGAAAGCTTCAACCTAGAAGAATAAAATTTGGGCAGCCAAGTGGGATTAGTGAACTGATCATTACAACCAAGTATCATCAAGATTTGGTGAAAAAATGTTTGCTGAGATTTCAGCAAACTGGTAGTTTTTTGGAAGCATGGCAACCCCTTTCAAACGAAAGTGTTTTTCGCCAGTTTCTGCATGGGGTACTCCAAGAGGAAACAAACCATAGAGATAGAACTTAGAACTACTTCATTTTGTCAAGTTTCAAGGAGCTAGCACAAACCGTGTTTGATTTAGAGTTTCAAACACATCTATCTATATAGCAGAAAACAGAGTGAAACCTAAAAATTCAAAGTGTTACTGGAAACGAACGCTAGAACCTAGAAGAGTGAAAATTGGGCAGCCAAGTGGGCTTAGTGAACTGATCATTACCACCAAGTATCATCAAGATTTGGTGAAAACATGTTTGCTGAGATTTCAGCAAACGAGTAGTTTTTTGGAAGCTTGGCAACCCCTTTCAAACGAAACTGTTCTTCGCCAGTCTCTGCATGGGGTACTTCAAGAGGAAACAAACCATAGAGATAGAACTTAGAACTACTTCATTTTGTCAAGTTTCACGGAGCTAGCACAAACCGTGTTTGATTTAGAGTTTCAAACACATCTATCTATATAGCAGAAAACAGAGTGAAACCTAAAAATTCAAACTGTTACTGGAAACGAACGCTTGAACCTAGAAGATTGAAAGTTGGGCAGCCAAGTGGGATTAGTGAACTGATCATTACCACCAAGTATCATCAAGATTTGTTGAAAAAATGTTTGCTGAGATTTCAGCAAACTAGTAGTTTTTTGGAAGCATGGCAACCCCTTTCAAACGAAAGTGTTTTTCGCCAGTTTCTGCATGGGGTACTTAAAGAGGAAACAAACCATAGAGATAGAACTTAGAACTACTTCATTTTGTCAAGTTTCATGGAGCTAGCACAAACCGTGTTTGATTTAGAGTTTCAAACACATCTATCTATATAGCAGAAAACAGAGTGAAACCTAAAAATTCAAAGTGTTACTGGAAACGAACGCTTGAACCTACAAGAGTGAAAATTGGGCAGCGAAGTGGGCTTAGTGAACTGATCATTACCACCAAGTATCATCAAGATTTGGTGAAAAAAATTTGCTGAGATTTCAGCAAACGAGTAGTATTTTGGAAGCTTGGCAACCCCTTTCAAACGAAAGTGTTCTTCGCCAGTCTCTGCATGGGGTACTTCAAGAGGAAACAAACCATAGAGATAGAACTTAGAACTACTTCATTTGGTCAAGTTTCAAGGAGCTAGCACAAACCGTGTTTGATTTAGAGTTTCAACACATCTATCTATATAGCAGAAAACAGAGTGAAACCTAAAAATTCAAAGTGTTACTGGAAACGAACGCTTGAACCTAGAAGAGTGAAAGTTGGGCAGCCAAGTGGGATTATTGAACTGATCATTACCACCAAGAATCATCAAGATTTGGTGAAAAAATATTTGCTGAGATTTCAGCAAACTAGTAGTTTTTTGGAAGCTTGGCAACCCCTTTCAAACGAAAGTGTTTTTCGCCAGTCTCTGCATGGGGTACTTCAAGAGGAAACAAACCATAGAGATAGAACTTAGAACTACTTCATTTGGTCAAGTTTCAAGGAGCTAGCACAAACCGTGTTTGAGTTAGAATTCCAAACACAGCTATCTCTGTTGGAGAAAACAGAGTGAAACCTAAAAATTCAAACAGTCACTGGAAACGAAAGCTTCAACCTAGAAGAATAAAATTTGGGCAGCCAAGTGGGATTAGTGAACTGATCATTACCACCAAGTATCATCAAGATTTGTTGAAAAAATGTTTGCTGAGATTTCAGCAAACGAGTAGTTTTTTGGAAGCTTGGAAACCCCTTTAAAACGAAAGTGTTCTTCGCCAGTCTCTGCATGGGGTACTTCAAGAGGAAACAAACCATAGAGATAGAACTTAGAACTACTTCATTTGGTCAAGTTTCAAGGAGCTAGCACAAACCGTGTTTGATTTAGAGTTTCAACACATCTATCTATATAGCAGAAAACAGAGTGAAACCTAAAAATTCAAAGTGTTACTGGAAACGAACGCATGAACCTAGAAGAGTGAAAATTGGGCAGCCAAGTGGGCTTAGTTAACTGATCATTACCACCAAGTATCATCAAGATTTGGTGAAAAAATGTTTGCTGAGATTTCAGCAAACTAGTACTTTTTTGTAAGCTTGGCAACCCCTTTCAAACGAAAGTGTTCTTCGCCAGTCTCTGCATGGGGTACTTCAAGAGGAAACAAACCATAGAGATAGAACTTAGAACTACTTCATTTTGTCAAGTTTCACGGAGCTATCACAAACCGTGTTTGATTTAGAGTTTCAAACACATCTATCTATATAGCAGAAAACAGAGTGAAACCTGAAAATTCAAACTGTTACTGGAAACAAACGCTTGAACCTAAAAGAGTGAAAATTGGGCAGCCAAGTGGGTTTAGTGAACTGATCATTACCACCAAGTATCATCAAGATTTGGTGAAAAAATGGTTGCTGAGATTTCAGCAAACTAGTAGTTTTTTGGAAGCTTGGCAAGCCCTTTCAAACGAAAGTGTTCTTCGCCAGTCTCTGCATTTGGTACTTCAAGAGGAAACAAACCATAGAGATAGAACTTAGAACTACTTCATTTTGCCAAGTTTCACGGAGCTAGCACAAACCGTGTTTGATTTAGAGTTTCAAACACATCTATCATTATAGCAGAAATCAGAGTGAAACCTAAAAATTCAAACTGTTACTGGAAACGAACGCTTGAACCTAGAATAATGAAAGATGGGCAGCCAAGTGGGATTAGTGAACTGATCATTACCACCAAGTATCATCAAGATTTGGTGAAAAAATGTTTGCTGAGATTTCAGCAAACTAGTAGTTTTTTGGAAGCTTGGCAACCCCTTTCAAACGAAAGTGTTCTTCGCCAGTCTCTGCATGGGGTACTTCAAGAGGAAACAAACCATAGAGATAGAACTTAGAACTACTTCATTTGGTCAAGTTTCAAGGAGCTAGCACAAACCGTGTTTGATTTAGAGTTTCAAACACATCTATCTATATAGCAGAAAACAGTGAAACCGAAAAATTCAAAGTGTTACTGGAAACGAACGCTTGAACCTAGAAGAGTGAAAATTGGGCAGCGAAGTGGGCTTAGTGAACTGATCATTACCACCAAGTATCATCAAGATTTGGTGAAAAAATGTTTGCTGAGATTTCAGCAAACGAGTAGTTTTTTGGAAGCTTGGCAACCCCTTACAAACGAAAGTGTTCTTCGCCAGTCTCTGCATGGGGTACTTCAAGAGGAAACAAACCATAGAGATAGAACTTAGAACTACTTCATTTTGTCAAGTTTCACGGAGCTAGCACAAACCGTGTTTGATTTAGAGTTTCAAACACATCTATCTATATAGCAGAAAACAGAGTGAAACCTAAAAATTCAAACTGTTACTGGAAACGAACGCTTGAACCTAAAAGAGTGAAAATTGGGCAGCCAAGTGGGCTTAGTGAACTGATCATTACCACCAAGTATCATCAAGATTTGGTGAAAAAATGGTTGCTGAGATTTCAGCAAACTAGTAGTTTTTTGGAAGCTTGGCAAGCCCTTTCAAACGAAAGTGTTCTTCGCCAGTCTCTGCATTTGGTACTTCAAGAGGAAACAAACCATAGAGATAGAACTTAGAACTACTTCATCTTGCCAACTTTCACGGAGCTAGCACAAACCGTGTTTGATTTAGAGTTTCAAACACAGCTATCATTATAGCAGAAAACAGAGTGAAACCTAAAAATTCAAACTGTTACTGGAAACGAACGCTTGAACCTAGAAGAATGAAAGTTGGGCAGCCAAGTGGGATTCGTGAACTGATCATTACCACGAAGTATCATCAAGATTTGGTGAAAAAATTTTTGCTGAGATTTCAGCAAACTTGTAGTTTTTTGGAAGCTTGGCAACCCCTTTCAAACGAAAGTGTTTTTTGCCAGTCTCTGCATGGGGTACTTCAAGAGGAAAAAAACCATAGAGATAGAACTAACAACTACTTCATTTTGTCAAGTTTCAAGGAGCTAGCACAAACCGTGTTTGATTTAGAGTTTCAAAGACATCTATCTATATAGCAGAAAACAGAGTGAAACCTAAAATTTCAAAGTGTTACTGGAAACGAACGCTTGAACCTAGAAGAGTAAATATTGGGCAGCCAAGTGGGCTTAGTGAACTGATCATTACCACCAATATCATCAAGTTTTGGTGAAAAAATGTTTGCTGAGATTTCAGCAAACTAGTAGTTTTTTGGAAGCTTGGCAACCCCTTTCAAACGAAAGTGTTTTTCGCCAGTCTCTTCATGGGGTACTTCAAGAGGAAACAAACCATAGAGATAGAACTTAGAAATACTTCATTTGGTCAAGTTTCAAGGAGCTAGCACAAACCGTGTTTGATTTAGAATTCCAAACACAGCTATCTCTGTTTGAGAAAACAGAGTGAAACCTAAAAATTCAAACAGTCACTGGAAACGAAAGCTTCAACCTAGAAGAATAAAATTTGGGCAGCCAAGTGGGATTAGTGAACTGATCATTACCACCAAGTATCATCAAGATTTGGTGAAAAAATGTTTGCTGAGAGTTCAGCAAACTGGTAGTTTTTTGGAAGCATGGCAACCCCTTTCAAACGAAAGTGTTTTTCGCCAGTTTCTGCATGGGGTACTCCAAGAGGAAACAAACCATAGAGATAGAACTTAGAACTACTTCATTTTGTCAAGTTTCACGGAGCTAGCACAAACCGTGTTTGATTTAGAGTTTCAAACACATCTATCTATATAGCATAAAACAGAGTGAAACCTAAAAATTCAAAGTGTTACTGGAAACGAACGCTTGAACCTAGAAGAGTGAAAATTGGGCAGCCAAGTGGGCTTAGTGAACTGATCATTACCACCAAGTATCATCAAGATTTGGTGAAAACATGTTTGCTGAGATTTCAGCAAACGAGTAGTTTTTTGGAAGCTTGGCAACCCCTTTCAAACGAAAGTGTTCTTCGCCAGTCTCTGCATGGGGTACTTCAAGAGGAAACAAACCATAGAGATAGAACTTAGAACTACTTCATTTTGTCAAGTTTCACGGAGCTAGCACAAACCGTGTTTGATTTAGAGTTTCAAACACATCTATCTATATAGCAGAAAACAGAGTGAAACCTAAAAATTCAAACTGTTACTGGAAACGAACGCTTGAACCTAGAAGATTGAAAGTTGGGCAGCCAAGTGGGATTAGTGAACTGATCATTACCACCAAGTATCATCAAGATTTGGTGAAAAAATGTTTGCTGAGAGTTCAGCAAACTGGTAGTTTTTTGGAAGCATGGCAACCCCTTTCAAACGAAAGTGTTTTTCGCCAGTTTCTGCATGGGGTACTCCAAGAGGAAACAAACCATAGAGATAGAACTTAGAACTACTTCATTTTGTCAAGTTTCACAGAGCTAGCACAAACCGTGTTTGATTTAGAGTTTCAAACACATCTATCTATATAGCAGAAAACAGAGTGAAACCTAAAAATTCAAAGTGTTACTGGAAACGAACGCTTGAACCTAGAAGAGTGAAAATTGGGCAGCCAAGTGGGCTTAGTGAACTGATCATTACCACCAAGTATCATCAAGATTTGGTGAAAACATGTTTGCTGAGATTTCAGCAAACGAGTAGTTTTTTGGAAGCTTGGCAACCCCTTTCAAACGAAAGTGTTCTTCGCCAGTCTCTGCATGGGGTACTTCAAGAGGAAACAAACCATAGAGATAGAACTTAGAACTACTTCATTTTGTCAAGTTTCACGGAGCTAGCACAAACCGTGTTTGATTTAGAGTTTCAAACACATCTATCTATATAGCAGAAAACAGAGTGAAACCTAAAATTTCAAACTGTTACTGGAAACGAACGCTTGAACCTAGAAGATTGAAAGTTGGGCAGCCAAGTGGGATTAGTGAACTGATCATTACCACCAAATATCATCAAGATTTGTTGAAAAAATGTTTGCTGAGATTTCAGCAAACTAGTAGTTTTTTGGAAGCATGGCAACCCCTTTCAAACGAAAGTGTTTTTCGCCAGTTTCTGCATGGGGTACTTAAAGAGGAAACAAACCATAGAGATAGAACTTAGAACTACTTCATTTTGTCAAGTTTCATGGAGCTAGCACAAACCGTGTTTGATTTAGTGTTTCAAACACATCTATCTATATAGCAGAAAACAGAGTGAAACCGAAAAATTCAAAGTGTTACTGGAAACGAACGCTTGAACCTAGAAGAGTGAAAATTGGGCAGCGAAGTGGGCTTAGTGAACTGATCATTACCACCAAGTATCATCAAGATTTGGTGAAAAAATGTTTGCTGAGATTTCAGCAAACGAGTAGTTTTTTGGAAGCTTGGCAACCCCTTTAAAACGAAAGTGTTCTTCGCCAGTCTCTGCATGGGGTACTTCAAGAGGAAACAAACCATAGAGATAGAACTTAGAACTACTTCATTTGGTCAAGTTTCAAGGAGCTAGCACAAACCGTGTTTGATTTAGAGTTTCAACACATCTATCTATATAGCAGAAAACAGAGTGAAACCTAAAAATTCAAAGTGTTACTGGAAACGAACGCTTGAACCTAGAAGAGTGAAAGTTGGGCAGCCAAGTGGGATTAGTGAACTGATCATTACCACCAAGTATCATCAAGATTTGGTGAAAAAATGGTTGCTGAGATTTCAGCAAACTACTAGTTTTTTGGAAGATTGGCTACCCCTTTAAAACGAAAGTGTTTTTCGCCAGTCTCTGCATGGGGTACTTCAAGAGGAAACAAACCATAGAGATAGAACTTAAAACTACTTCATTTGGTCAAGTTTCAAGGAGCTAGCACAAACCGTGTTTGATTTAGAGTTTCAAACACATCTATCTATATAGCAAAAAACAGAGTGAAACCTAAAAATTCAAAGTGTTACTGGAAACGAACGCTTGAACCTAGAAGAGTGAAAACTGGGCAGACAAGTGGGCTTAGTGAACTGATCATTACCACCAAGTATCATCAAGATTTGGTGAAAAAATGTTTGCTGAGATTTCAGCAAACTAGTAGTTTTTTGGAAGCATGGCAACCCCTTTCAAACGAAAGTGTTTTTCGCCAGTTTCTGCATGGGGTACTTCAAGAGGAAAAAAACCATAGAGATAGAACTTAGAACTACTTCATTTTGTCACGTTTCACGGAGCTAGCACAAACCGTGTTTGATTTAGAGTTTCAAACACATCTATCTTTATAGCAGAAAACAGAGTGAAACCTAAAAATTCAAACTGTTACTGGAAACGAACGCTTGAACCTAGAAGATTGAAAGTTGGGCAGCCTAGTGGCATTAGTGAACTGATCATTACCACCAAGTATCATCAAGATTTGGTGAAAAAATGTTTGCTGAGATTTCAGCAAACGAGTAGTTTTTTGGAAGCTTGGCAACCCCTTTAAAACGAAAGTGTTTTTTGCCAGTCTCTGCATGGGGTACTTCAAGAGGAAACACACAATAGAGATAGAACTTAGAACTACTTCCTTTGGTCAAGTTTCAAGGAGCTAGCACAAACCGTGTTTGATTTAGAGTTTCAAACACATCTATCTATATAGCAGAAAACAGAGTGAAACCTAAAAATTCAAAGTGTTACTGGAAACGAACGCTTGAACCTACAAGAGTGAAAATTGGGCAGCCCAAGTGGGCTTAGTGAACTGATCATTACCACCAGTATCATCAAGATTTGGTGAAAAATGGTTGCTGAGATTTCAGCAAAACGAGTAGTTTTTTGGAAGCTTGGCAACCCTTTCAAACGAAAGTGTTCTTCGCCAGTCTCTGCATGGGGTACTTCAAGAGGAAACAAACCATAGAGATAGAACTCAGAACTACTTCATTTTGTCAAGTTTCACGGAGCTAGCACAAACCGTGTTTGATTTAGAGTTTCAAAACACATCTATCTATATAGCAGAAAACAGAGTGAAACCGAAAAATTCAAAGTGTTAACTGGAAACGAACGCTTGAACTAGAAGAGTGAAAATTGGGCAGCAAAGTGGGCTTAGTGAACTGATCATTACCACCAAGTATCATCAAGATTTGGTGAAAAAATGTTTGCTGAGATTTCAGCAAACGAGTAGTTTTTTGGAAGCATGGCAACCCCTTTCAAACGAAAGTGTTTTTCGCCAGTTTCTGCATGGGTACTTCAAGAGGAAACAAACCATAGATATAGAACTTAGAACTACTTCATTTTGTCAAGTTTCAAGGAGCTAGCACAAACCGTGTTTGATTTAGAGTTTCAAACACATCTATCTATATAGCAGAAAACAGAGTGAAACCTAAAAATTCAAAGTGTTACTGGAAACGAACGCTTGAACCTAGAAGAGTGAAAATTGGGCAGCCAAGTGGGCTTAGTGAACTGATCATTACCACCAAGTATCATCAAGATTTGGTGAAAAAATGTTTGCTGAGATTTCAGCAAACGAGTAGTTTTTTGGAAGCATGGCAACCCCTTTCAAACGAAAGTGTTTTTCGCCAGTTTCTGCATGGGGTACTTCAAGAGGAAACAAACCATAGAGATAGAACTTAGAAGTACTTCATTTTGTCAAGTTTCAAGGAGCTAGCACAAACCGTGTTTGATTTAGAGTTTCAAACACATCTATCTATATAGCAGAAAACAGAGTGAAACCTAAAAATTCAAAGTGTTACTGGAAACGAACGCTTGAACCTAGAAGAGTGAAAATTGGGCAGCCAAGTGGGCTTAGTGAACTGATCATTACCACCAAGTATCATCAAGATTTGGTGAAAAAATGTTTGCTGAGATTTCAGCAAACGAGTAGTTTTTTGGAAGCTTGGCAACCCCTTTCAAACGAAAGTGTTCTTCGCCAGTCTCTGCATGGGGTACTTCAAGAGGAAACAAATCATAGAGATAGAACTTAGAACTACTTCATTTTGTCAAGTTTCACGGAGCTAGCACAAACCGTGTTTGATTTAGAGTTTCAAACACATCTATCTATATAGCAGAAAACAGAGTGAAACCTAAAAATTCAAACTGTTACTGGAAACGAACGCTTGAACCTACAAGAGTGAAAATTGGGCAGCCAAGTGGGCTTAGTGAACTGATCATTACCACCAAGTATCTTCAAGATTTGGTGAAAAAATGGTTGCTGAGATTTCAGCAAACTAGTAGTTTTTTTTTAAGCTTGGCAACCCGTTTCAAACGAAAGTGTTCTTGCCAGTCTCTGCATGGGGTACTTCAAGAGGAAACAAACCATAGAGATAGAACTTAGAACTACTTCATTTTGTCAAGTTTCACGGAGCTAGCACAAACCGTGTTTGATTTAGAGTTTCAAACACATCTATCTATATAGCAGAAAACAGAGTGAAACCTAAAAATTCAAACTGTTACTGGAAACGAACGCTTGAACCTGGAAGAGTGAAAGTTGGGCAGCCAAGTGGGATTAGTGAACTGATCATTACCACCAAGTATCATCAAGATTTGGTGAAAAAATGTTTGCTGAGATTTCAGCAAACTAGTAGTTTTTTGGAAGCATGGCAACCCCTTTCAAACGAAAGTGTTTTTCGCCAGTTTCTGCATGGGGTACTTCAAGAGGAAACAAACCATAGAGATAGAACTTAGAACTACTTCATTTTGTCAAGTTTCAAGGAGCTAGCACAAACCGTGTTTGATTTAGAGTTTCAAACACATCTATCTATATAGCAGAAACAGAGTGAAACCGAAAAATTCAAAGTGTTACTGGAAACGAACGCTTGAACCTAGAAGTGTGAAAATTGGGCAGCGAAGTGGGCTTAGTGAACTGATCATTACCACCAAGTATCATCAAGATTTGGTGAAAAAATGTTTGCTGAGATTTCAGCAAACGAGTAGTTTTTTGGAAGCTTGGCAACCCCTTTCAAACGAAAGTGTTCTTCGCCAGTCTCTGCATGGGGTACTTCAAGAGGAAACAAACCATAGAGATAGAACTTAGAACTACTTCATTTGGTCAAGTTTCAAGGAGCTAGCACAAACCGTGTTTGATTTAGACTTTCAACCATCTATCTATATAGCAGAAAACAGAGTGAAACCCTAAAATTCAAAGTGTTACTGGAAACGAACGCTTGAACCTAGAAGAGTGAAAATTGGGCAGCCAAGTGGGCTTAGTGAACTGATCATTACCACCAAGTATCATCAAGATTTGGTGAAAAAATGTTTGCTGAGATTTCAGCAAACGAGTAGTTTTTTGGAAGCTTGGCAACCCTTTCAAACGAAAGAAGTGTTCTTCGCCAGTCTCTGCATGGGGTACTTCAAGAGGAAACAAACCATAGAGATAGAACTTAGAACTACTTCATTTTGTCAAGTTTCACGGAGCTAGCACAAACCGTGTTTGATTTAGAGTTTCAAACACATCTATCTATATAGCAGAAAACAGAGTGAAACCTAAAAATTCAAACTGTTACTGGAAACGAACGCTTGAACCTAGAAGAATGGAAGTTGGGCAGCCAAGTGGGATTAGTGAACTGATCATTACCACCAAGTATCATCAAGTTTTGGTGAAAAAATGTTTGCTGAGATTTCAGCAAACGAGTAGTTTTTTGGAAGCATGGCAATCCCTTTCAAACGAAAGTGTTTTTCGCCAGTTTCTGCATGGGGTACTTCAAGAGGAAACAAACCATATATATAGAACTTAGAACTACTTCATTTTGTCAAGTTTCAAGGAGCTAGCACAAACCGTGTTTGATTTAGAGTTTCAAACACATCTATCTATATAGCAGAAAACAGAGTGAAACCTAAAAATTCAAAGTGTTACTGGAAACGAACGCTTGAACCTAGAAGAGTGAAAATTGGGCAGCCAAGTGGGCTTAGTGAACTGATCATTACCACCAAGTATCATCAAGATTTGGTGAAAAAATGTTTGCTGAGATTTCAGCAAACGAGTAGTTTTTTGGAAGCATGGCAACCCCTTTCAAACGAAAGTGTTTTTCGCCAGTTTCTGCATGGGGTACTTCAAGAGGAAACAAACCATAGAGATAGAACTTAGAAGTACTTCATTTTGTCAAGTTTCAAGGAGCTAGCACAAACCGTGTTTGATTTAGAGTTTCAAACACATCTATCTATATAGCAGAAAACAGAGTGAAACCTAAAAATTCAAAGTGTTACTGGAAACGAACGCTTGAACCTAGAAGAGTGAAAATTGGGCAGCCAAGTGGGCTTAGTGAACTGATCATTACCACCAAGTATCATCAAGATTTGGTGAAAAAATGTTTGCTGAGATTTCAGCAAACGAGTAGTTTTTTGGAAGCTTGGCAACCCCTTTCAAACGACAGTGTTCTCCGCCAGTCTCTGCATGGGGTACTTCAAGAGGAAACAAATCATAGAGATAGAACTTAGAAATACTTCATTTTGTCAAGTTTCACGGAGCTAGCACAAACCGTGTTTGATTTAGAGTTTCAAACACATCTATCTATATAGCAGAAAACAGAGTGAAACCTAAAAATTCAAACTGTTACTGGAAACGAACGCTTGAACCTACAAGAGTGAAAATTGGGCAGCCAAGTGGGCTTAGTGAACTGATCATTACCACCAAGTATCTTCAAGATTTGGTGAAAAAATGGTTGCTGAGATTTCAGCAAACTAGTAGTTTTTTTTTAAGCTTGGCAACCCGTTTCAAACGAAAGTGTTCTTTGCCAGTCTCTGCATGGGGTACTTCAAGAGGAAACAAACCATAGAGATAGAACTTAGAACTACTTCATTTTGTCAAGTTTCACGGAGCTAGCACAAACCGTGTTTGATTTAGAGTTTCAAACACATCTATCTATATAGCAGAAAACAGAGTGAAACCTAAAAATTCAAAGTGTTACTGGAAACGAACGCTTGAACCTGGAAGAGTGAAAGTTGGGCAGCCAAGTGGGATTAGTGAACTGATCATTACCACCAAGTATCATCAAGATTTGGTGAAAAAATGTTTGCTGAGATTTCAGCAAACTAGTAGTTTTTTGGAAGCATGGCAACCCCTTTCAAACGAAAGTGTTTTTCGCCAGTTTCTGCATGGGGTACTTCAAGAGGAAACAAACCATAGAGATAGAACTTAGAACTACTTCATTTTGTCAAGTTTCACGGAGCTGGCACAAACCGTGTTTGATTTAGAGTTTCAAACACATCTATCTATATAGCAGAAAACAGAGTGAAACCGAAAAATTCAAAGTGTTACTGGAAACGAACGCTTGAACCTAGAAGTGTGAAAATTGGGCAGCGAAGTGGGCTTAGTGAACTGATCATTACCACCAAGTATCATCAAGATTTGGTGAAAAAATGTTTGCTGAGATTTCAGCAAACGAGTAGTTTTTTGGAAGCTTGGCAACCCCTTTCAAACGAAAGTGTTCTTCGCCAGTCTCTGCATGGGGTACTTCAAGAGGAAACAAACCATAGAGATAGAACTTAGAACTACTTCATTTGGTCAAGTTTCAAGGAGCTAGCACAAACCGTGTTTGATTTAGAGTTTCAACACATCTATCTATATAGCAGAAAACAGAGTGAAACCTAAAAATTCAAAGTGTTACTGGAAACGAACGCTTGAACCTAGAAGAGTGAAAATTGGGCAGCCAAGTGGGCTTAGTGAACTGATCATTACCACCAAGTATCATCAAGATTTGGTGAAAAAATGTTTGCTGAGATTTCAGCAAACGAGTAGTTTTTTGGAAGCTTGGCAACCCTTTCAAACGAAAGTGTTCTTCGCCAGTCTCTGCATGGGGTACTTCAAGAGGAAACAAACCATAGAGATAGAACTTAGAACTACTTCATTTTGTCAAGTTTCACGGAGCTAGCACAAACCGTGTTTGATTTAGAGTTTCAAACACATCTATCTATATAGCAGAAAACAGAGTGAAACCTAAAAATTCAAACTGTTACTGGAAACGAACGCTTGAACCTAGAAGAATGGAAGTTGGGCAGCCAAGTGGGATTAGTGAACTGATCATTACCACCAAGTATCATCAAGTTTTGGTGAAAAAATGTTTGCTGAGATTTCAGCAAACGAGTAGTTTTTTGGAAGCATGGCAACCCCTTTCAAACGAAAGTGTTTTTCGCCAGTTTCTGCATGGGGTACTTCAAGAGGAAACAAACCATATATATAGAACTTAGAACTACTTCATTTTGTCAAGTTTCAAGGAGCTAGCACAAACCGTGTTTGATTTAGAGTTTCAAACACATCTATCTATATAGCAGAAAACAGAGTGAAACCTAAAAATTCAAAGTGTTACTGGAAACGAACGCTTGAACCTAGAAGAGTGAAAATTGGGCAGCCAAGTGGGCTTAGTGAACTGATCATTACCACCAAGTATCATCAAGATTTGTGAAAAAATGTTTGCTGAGATTTCAGCAAACGAGTAGTTTTTTGGAAGCATGGCAACCCCTTTCAAACGAAAGTGTTTTTCGCCAGTTTCTGCATGGGGTACTTCAAGAGGAAACAAACCATAGAGATAGAACTTAGAAGTACTTCATTTTGTCAAGTTTCAAAAAGCTAGCACAAACCGTGTTTGATTTAGAGTTTCAAACACATCTATCTATATAGCAGAAAACAGAGTGAAACCTAAAAATTCAAAGTGTTACTGGAAACGAACGCTTGAACCTAGAAGAGTGAAAATTGGGCAGCCAAGTGGGCTTAGTGAACTGATCATTACCACCAAGTATCATCAAGATTTGGTGAAAAAATGTTTGCTGAGATTTCAGCAAACGAGTAGTTTTTTGGAAGCTTGGCAACCCCTTTCAAACGACAGTGTTCTCCGCCAGTCTCTGCATGGGGTACTTCAAGAGGAAACAAATCATAGAGATAGAACTTAGAACTACTTCATTTTGTCAAGTTTCACGGAGCTAGCACAAACCGTGTTTGATTTAGAGTTTCAAACACATCTATCTATATAGCAGAAAACAGAGTGAAACCTAAAAATTCAAACTGTTACTGGAAACGAACGCTTGAACCTACAAGAGTGAAAATTGGGCAGCCAAGTGGGCTTAGTGAACTGATCATTACCACCAAGTATCTTCAAGATTTGGTGAAAAAATGGTTGCTGAGATTTCAGCAAACTAGTAGTTTTTTTTTAAGCTTGGCAACCCGTTTCAAACGAAAGTGTTCTTTGCCAGTCTCTGCATGGGGTACTTCAAGAGGAAACAAACCATAGAGATAGAACTTAGAACTACTTCATTTTGTCAAGTTTCACGGAGCTAGCACAAACCGTGTTTGATTTAGAGTTTCAAACACATCTATCTATATAGCAGAAAACAGAGTGAAACCTAAAAATTCAAAGTGTTACTGGAAACGAACGCTTGAACCTGGAAGAGTGAAAGTTGGGCAGCCAAGTGGGATTAGTGAACTGATCATTACCACCAAGTATCATCAAGATTTGGTGAAAAAATGTTTGCTGAGATTTCAGCAAACTAGTAGTTTTTTGGAAGCATGGCAACCCCTTTCAAACGAAAGTGTTTTTCGCCAGTTTCTGCATGGGGTACTTCAAGAGGAAACAAACCATAGAGATAGAACTTAGAACTACTTCATTTTGTCAAGTTTCACGGAGCTGGCACAAACCGTGTTTGATTTAGAGTTTCAAACACATCTATCTATATAGCAGAAAACAGAGTGAAACCGAAAAATTCAAAGTGTTACTGGAAACGAACGCTTGAACCTAGAAGTGTGAAAATTGGGCAGCGAAGTGGGCTTAGTGAACTGATCATTACCACCAAGTATCATCAAGATTTGGTGAAAAAATGTTTGCTGAGATTTCAGCAAACGAGTAGTTTTTTGGAAGCTTGGCAACCCCTTTCAAACGAAAGTGTTCTTCGCCAGTCTCTGCATGGGGTACTTCAAGAGGAAACAAACCATAGAGATAGAACTTAGAACTACTTCATTTGGTCAAGTTTCAAGGAGCTAGCACAAACCGTGTTTGATTTAGAGTTTCAACACATCTATCTATATAGCAGAAAACAGAGTGAAACCTAAAAATTCAAAGTGTTACTGGAAACGAACGCTTGAACCTAGAAGAGTGAAAATTGGGCAGCCAAGTGGGATTAGTGAACTGATCATTACCACCAAGTATCATCAAGATTTGGTGAAAAAATGTTTGCTGAGATTTCAGCAAACGAGTAGTTTTTTGGAAGCTTGGCAACCCTTTCAAACGAAAGTGTTCTTCGCCAGTCTCTGCATGGGGTACTTCAAGAGGAAACAAACCATAGAGATAGAACTTAGAACTACTTCATTTGGTCAAGTTTCAAGGAGCTAGCACAAACCGTGTTTGATTTAGAGTTTCAACACATCTATCTATATAGCAGAAAACAGAGTGAAACCTAAAAATTCAAAGTGTTACTGGAAACGAACGCTTGAACCTAGAAGAGTGAAAATTGGGCAGCCAAGTGGGATTAGTGAACTGATCATTACCACCAAGTATCATCAAGATTTGGTGAAAAAATGTTTGCTGAGATTTCAGCAAACGAGTAGTTTTTTGGAAGCTTGGCAACAGTTTCAAACGAAAGTGTTCTTCGCCAGTCTCTGCATGGGGTACTTCAAGAGGAAAAAAACCATAGAGATAGAACTTAGAACTACTTCATTTTGTCAAGTTTCACGGAGCTAGCACAAACCGTGTTTGATTTAGAGTTTCAACACATCTATCTATATAGCAGAAAACAGAGTGAAACCTAAAAATTCAAACTGTTACTGGAAACGAACGCTTGAACCTAGAAGAATGGAAGTTGGGCAGCCAAGTGGGATTAGTGAACTGATCATTACCACCAAGTATCATCAAGTTTTGGTGAAAACTGTTTGCTGAGATTTCAGCAAACTAGTAGTTTTTGGAAGCTTGGCAACCCCTTTCAAACGAAAGTGTTCTTCGCCAGTCTCTGCATGGGGTACTTCAAGAGGAAACAAACCATAGAGATAGAACTTAGAACTACTTCATTTTGTCAAGTTTCAAGGAGCTAGCACAAACCGTGTTTGATTTAGAGTTTCAAACACATCTATCTATATAGCAGAAAACAGAGTGAAACCTAAAAATTCAAACTGTTACTGGAAACGAACGCTTGAACCTAGAAGAGTGAAAGTTGGGCAGCCAAGTGGGATTAGTGAACTGATCATTACCACCAAGTATCAGCAAGATTTGGTGAAAAAATGTTTGCTGAGATTTCAGCAAACTAGTAGTTTTTTGGAAGCATGGCAACCCCTTTCAAACGAAAGTGTTTTCGCCAGTTTCTGCATGGGGTACTTCAAGAGGAAACAAACCATAGAGATAGAACTTAGAACTACTTCATTTTGTCAAGTTTCAAGGAGCTAGCACAACCGTGTTTGATTTAGAGTTTCAAAACACATCTATCTATATAGCAGAAAACAGAGTGAAACCGAAAAATTCAAAGTGTTACTGGAAACGAACGCTTGAACCTAGAAGTGTGAAAATTGGGCAGCGAAGTGGGCTTAGTGAACTGATCATTACCACCAAGTATCATCAAGATTTGGTGAAAAAATGTTTGCTGATATTTCAGCAAACGAGTAGTTTTTTGGAGCTTGGCAACCCTTTCAAACTAAAGTGTTCTTTGCCAGTCTCTGCATGGGTACTTCAAGAGGAAACAAACCATTGAGATAGAACTTAGAACTACTTCATTTGGTCAAGTTTCAAGGAGCTAGCACAAACCGTGTTTGATTTAGAGTTTCAACACATCTATCTATATAGCAGAAAACAGAGTGAAACCTAAAAATTCAAAGTGTTACTGGAAACGAACGCTTGAACCTAGAAGAGTGAAAGTTGGGCAGCCAAGTGGGATTAGTGAACTGATCATTACCACCAAGTATCATCAAGATTTGGTGAAAAAATGGTTGCTGAGATTTCAGCAAACTACTAGTTTTTTGGAAGCTTGGCTACCCCTTTAAAACGAAAGTGTTTTCGCCAGTCTCTGCATGGGGTAATTCAAGAGGAAACAAACCATAGAGATAGAACTTAAAACTACTTCATTTGGTCAAGTTTCAAGAGCTAGCACAAACCGTGTTGATTTAGAGTTTCAAACACATCTATCTATATAGCAGAAAACAGAGTGAAACCTAAAAATTCAAAAGTGTTACTGAAACGAACGCTTGAACCTAGAAGAGTGAAAACTGGGCAGACAAGTGGGCTTAGTGAACTGATCATTACCACCAAGTATCATCAAGATTTGGTGAAAAATGTTGCTGAGATTTCAGCAAACTAGTAGTTTTTTGGAAGCATGGCAACCCTTTCAAACGAAAGTGTTTTCGCCAGTTTCTGCATGGGGTACTTCAAGAGGAAAAAAACCATAGAGATAGAACTTAGAACTACTTCATTTTGTCACGTTTCACGGAGCTAGCACAAACCGTGTTTGATTTAGAGTTTCAAACACATCTATCTTTATAGCAGAAAACAGAGTGAAACTAAAAATTCAAACTGTTACTGGAAACGAACGCTTGAACCTAGAAGATTGAAAGTTGGGCAGCCTAGTGGCATTAGTGAACTGATCATTACCACCAAGTATCATCAAGATTTGGTGAAAAAATGTTTGCTGAGATTTCAGCAAACGAGTAGTTTTTTGGAAGCTTGGCAACCCCTTTAAAACGAAAGTGTTTTTCGCCAGTCTCTGCATGGGTACTTCAAGAGGAAACAAACAATAGAGATAGAACTTAGAACTACTTCCTTTGGTCAAGTTTCAAGGAGCTAGCACAAACCGTGTTTGATTTAGAGTTTCAAACACATCTATCTATATAGCAGAAAACAGAGTGAAACCGAAAAATTCAAAGTGTTACTGGAAACGAACGCTTGAACCTAGAAGAGTGAAAATTGGGCAGCAAGTGGGCTTAGTGAACTGATCATTACCACCAAGTATCATCAAGATTTGGTGAAAAAATGGTTGCCTGAGATTCAGCCAAAAACTTCAGCAAACGAGTAGTTTTTTGGAAGCTTGGCAACCCCTTTCAAACGAAAGTGTTCTTCGCCAGTCTCTGCATGGGGTACTTCAAGAGGAAACAAACCATAGAGATAGAACTTAGAACTACTTCATTTTGTCAAGTTTCACGGAGCTAGCACAAACTGTGTTTGATTTAGAGTTTCAAACACATCTATCTATATAGCAGAAAACAGAGTGAAACCGAAAAATTCAAAGTATTACTGGAAACGAACGCTTGAACCTAGAAGAGTGAAAATTGGGCAGCCAAGTGGGCTTAGTGAACTGATCATTACCACCAAGTATCATCAAGATTTGGTGAAAAAATGTTTGCTGAGATTTCAGCAAACGAGTAGTTTTTTGGAAGCATGGCAACCCCTTTCAAACGAAAGTGTTTTTCGCCAGTTTCTGCATGGGGTACTTCAAGAGGAAACAAACCATAGATATAGAACTTAGAACTACTTCATTTTGTCAAGTTTCAAGGAGCTAGCACAAACCGTGTTTGATTTAGAGTTTCAAACACATCTATCTATATAGCAGAAAACAGAGTGAAACCTAAAAATTCAAAGTGTTACTGGAAACGAACGCTTGAACCTAGAAGAGTGAAAATTGGGCAGCCAAGTGGGCTTAGTGAACTGATCATTACCACCAAGTATCATCAAGATTTGGTGAAAACATGTTTGCTGAGATTTCAGCAAACTAGTAGTTTTTTGGAAGCATGGCAACCCCTTTCAAACGAAAGTGTTTTTCGCCAGTTTCTGCATGGGGTACTTAAAGAGGAAACAAACCATAGAGATAGAACTTAGAACTACTTCATTTTGTCAAGTTTCATGGAGCTAGCACAAACCGTGTTTGATTTAGAGTTTCAAACACATCTATCTATATAGCAGAAAACAGAGTGAAACCTAAAAATTCAAAGTGTTACTGGAAACGAACGCTTGAACCTAGAAGAGTGAAAATTGGGCAGCCAAGTGGGCTTAGTGAACTGATCATTACCACCAAGTATCATCAAGATTTGGTGAAAAAATGTTTGCTGAGATTTCAGCAAACGAGTAGTTTTTTGGAAGCTTGGCAACCCCTTTAAAACGAAAGTGTTCTTCGCCAGTCTCTGCATGGGGTACTTCAAGAGGAAACAAACCATAGAGATAGAACTTAGAACTACTTCATTTGGTCAAGTTTCAAGGAGCTAGCACAAACCGTGTTTGATTTAGAGTTTCAACACACAGTGAGCACGTGAATCTCTCTCTTTGAAACCTAAAAATTCAAAGTGTTACTGGAAACGAACGCTTGAACCTAGAAGAGTGAAAGTTGGGCAGCCAAGTGGGATTATTGAACTGATCATTACCACCAAGAATCATCAAGATTTGGTGAAAAAATGTTTGCTGAGATTTCAGCAAACTAGTAGTTTTTTGGAAGCTTGGCAACCCCTTTCATCGAAAGTGTTTTTCGCCAGTCTCTGCATGGGGTACTTCAAGAGGAAACAAACCATAGAGATAGAACTTAGAACTACTTCATTTGGTCAAGTTTCAAGGAGCTAGCACAAACCGTGTTTGATTTAGAATTCCAAACACAGCTATCTATGTTGGAGAAAACAGAGTGAAACCTAAATATTCAAAGTGTTACTCTAAACGAACGCTTGAACCTAGAAGAGTGAAAATTGGGCAGCCAAGTGGGCTTAGTGAACTGATCATTACCACCAAGTATCATCAAGATTTGGTGAAAAAATGGTTGCTGAGATTTCAGCAAACTAGTAGTTATTTGGAAGCTTGGCAAGCCCTTTCAAACGAAAGTGTTCTTCGCCATTCTCTGCATTTTTTACTTCAAGAGGAAACAAACCATAGAGATAGAACTTAGAATTACTTCATTTTGTCAAGTTTCACGGAGCTAGCACAAACCGTGTTTGATTTAGAGTTTCAAACACATCTATCTATATAGCAGAAAACAGAGTGAAACCTAAAAATTCAAACTGTTACTGGAAACGAACGCTTGAACCTAGAAGAATGGCAGTTGGGCAGCCAAGTGGGATTAGTGAACTGATCATTACCACCAAGTATCATCAAGTTTTGGTGAAAAACTGTTTGCTGAGATTTCAGCAAACTAGTAGTTTTTTGGAAGCTTGGCAACCCCTTTCAAACGAAAGTGTTCTTCGCCAGTCTCTGCATGGGGTACTTCAAGAGGAAACAAACCATAGAGATAGAACTTAGAACTACTTCATTTTGTCAAGTTTCAAGAAGCTAGCACAAACCGTGTTTGATTTAGAGTTTAAACACATCTATCTATATAGCAGAAAACAGAGTGAAACCTAAAAATTCAAACTGTTACTGGAAACGAACGCTTGAACCTAGAAGAGTGAAAGTTGGGCAGCCAAGTGGGATTAGTGAACTGATCATTACCACCAAGTATCATCAAGATTTGGTGAAAAAATGTTTGCTGAGATTTCAGCAAACTAGTAGTTTTTTGGAATATGGCAACCCCTTTCAAACGAAAGTGTTTTTCGCCAGTTTCTGCATGGAGTACTTCAAGAGGAAACAAACCATAGAGATAGAACTTAGAACTACTTCATTTTGTCAAGTTTCAAGGAGCTAGCACAAACCGTGTTTGATTTAGAGTTTCAAACACATCTATCTATATAGCAGAAAACAGAGTGAAACCGAAAAATTCAAAGTGTTACTGGAAACGAACGCTTGAACCTAGAAGAGTGAAAATTGGGCAGCGAAGTGGGCTTAGGGAACTGATCATTACCACCAAGTATCATCAAGATTTGGTGAAAAAATGTTTGCTGAGATTTCAGCAAACGAGTAGTTTTTGGAGCTTGGCAACCCCTTTCAAACTAAAGTGTTCTTTGCCAGTCTCTGCATGGGGTACTTCAAGAGGAAACAAACCATAGAGATAGAACTTAGAACTACTTCATTTGGTCAAGTTTCAAGGAGCTAGCACAAACCGTGTTTGATTTAGAGTTTCAACACATCTATCTATATAGCAGAAAACAGAGTGAAACCTAAAAATTCAAAGTGTTACTGGAAACGAACGCTTGAACCTAGAAGAGTGAAAGTTGGGCAGCCAAGTGGGATTAGTGAACTGATCATTACCACCAAGTATCATCAAGATTTGGTGAAAAAATGGTTGCTGAGATTTCAGCAAACTACTAGTTTTTTGGAAGCTTGGCTACCCCTTTAAAACGAAAGTGTTTTTCGCCAGTCTCTGCATGGGGTACTTCAAGAGGAAACAAACCATAGAGATAGAACTTAAAACTACTTCATTTGGTCAAGTTTCAAGGAGCTAGCACAAACCGTGTTTGATTTAGAGTTTCAAACACATCTATCTATATAGCAAAAAACAGAGTGAAACCTAAAAATTCAAAGTGTTACTGGAAACGAACGCTTGAACCTAGAAGAGTGAAAACTGGGCAGACAAGTGGGCTTAGTGAACTGATCATTACCACCAAGTATCATCAAGATTTGGTGAAAAAATGTTTGCTGAGATTTCAGCAAACTAGTAGTTTTTTGGAAGCATGGCAACCCCTTTCAAACGAAAGTGTTTTTCGCCAGTTTCTGCATGGGGTACTTCAAGAGGAAAAAAACCATAGAGATAGAACTTAGAACTACTTCATTTTGTCACGTTTCACGGAGCTAGCACAAACCGTGTTTGATTTAGAGTTTCAAACACATCTATCTTTATAGCAGAAAACAGAGTGAAACCTAAAAATTCAAACTGTTACTGGAAACGAACGCTTGAACCTAGAAGATTGAAAGTTGGGCAGCCTAGTGGCATTAGTGAACTGATCATTACCACCAAGTATCATCAAAATTTGGTGAAAAAATGTTTGCTGAGATTTCAGCAAACGAGTAGTTTTTTGGAAGCTTGGCAACCCCTTTAAAACGAAAGTGTTTTTCGCCAGTCTCTGCATGGGGTACTTCAAGAGGAAACAAACAATAGAGATAGAACTTAGAACTACTTCCTTTGGTCAAGTTTCAAGGAGCTAGCACAAACCGTGTTTGATTTAGAGTTTCAAACACATCTATCTATATAGCAGAAAACAGAGTGAAACCTAAAAATTCAAAGTGTTACTGGAAACGAACGCTTGAACCTGGAAGAGTGAAAGTTGGGCAGCCAAGTGGGATTATTGAACTGATCATTACCACCAAGTATCATCAAGATTTGGTGAAAAAATGTTTGCTGAGATTTCAGCAAACTAGTAGTTTTTTGGAAGCATGGCAACCCCTTTCAAACGAAAGTGTTTTTCGCCAGTTTCTGCATGGGGTACTTCAAGAGGAAACAAACCATAGAGATAGAACTTAGAACTACTTCATTTTGTCAAGTTTCAAGGAGCTAGCACAAACCGTGTTTGATTTAGAGTTTCAAACACATCTATCTATATAGCAGAAAACAGAGTGAAACCGAAAAATTCAAAGTGTTACTGGAAACGAACGCTTGAACCTAGAAGTGTGAAAATTGGGCAGCGAAGTGGGCTTAGTGAACTGATCATTACCACCAAGTATCATCAAGATTTGGTGAAAAAATGTTTGCTGAGATTTCAGCAAACGAGTAGTTTTTTGGAAGCTTGGCAACCCCTTTCAAACGAAAGTGTTCTTCGCCAGTCTCTGCATGGGGTACTTCAAGAGGAAACAAACCATAGAGATAGAACTTAGAACTACTTCATTTGGTCAAGTTTCAAGGAGCTAGCACAAACCGTGTTTGATTTAGAGTTTCAACACATCTATCTATATAGCAGAAAACAGAGTGAAACCTAAAAATTCAAAGTGTTACTGGAAACGAACGCTTGAACCTAGAAGAGTGAAAATTGGGCAGCCAAGTGGGCTTAGTGAACTGATCATTACCACCAAGTATCATCAAGATTTGGTGAAAAAATGTTTGCTGAGATTTCAGCAAACGAGTAGTTTTTTGGAAGCATGGCAACCCCTTTCAAACGAAAGTGTTTTTCGCCAGTTTCTGCATGGGGTACTTCAAGAGGAAACAAACCATAGAGATAGAACTTAGAAGTACTTCATTTTGTCAAGTTTCAAGGAGCTAGCACAAACCGTGTTTGATTTAGAGTTTCAAACACATCTATCTATATAGCAGAAAACAGAGTGAAACCTAAAAATTCAAAGTGTTACTGGAAACGAACGCTTGAACCTAGAATAGTGAAAATTGGGCAGCCAAGTGGGCTTAGTGAACTGATCATTACCACCAAGTATCATCAAGATTTGGTGAAAAAATGTTTGCTGAGATTTCAGCAAACGAGTAGTTTTTTGGAAGCTTGGCAACCCCTTTCAAATGAAAGTGTTCTTCGCCAGTCTCTGCATGGGGTACTTCAAGAGGAAACAAATCATAGAGATAGAACTTAGAACTACTTCATTTTGTCAAGTTTCACGGAGCTAGCACAAACCGTGTTTGATTTAGAGTTTCAAACACATCTATCTATATAGCAGAAAACAGAGTGAAACCTAAAAATTCAAACTGTTACTGGAAACGAACGCTTGAACCTACAAGAGTGAAAATTGGGCAGCCAAGTGGGCTTAGTGAACTGATCATTACCACCAAGTATCTTAAAGATTTGGTGAAAAAATGGTTGCTGAGATTTCAGCAAACTAGTAGTTTTTTTTTAAGCTTGGCAACCCGTTTCAAACGAAAGTGTTCTTTGCCAGTCTCTGCATGGGGTACTTCAAGAGGAAACAAACCATAGAGATAGAACTTAGAACTACTTCATTTTGTCAAGTTTCACGGAGCTAGCACAAACCGTGTTTGATTTAGAGTTTCAAACACATCTATCTATATAGCAGAAAACAGAGTGAAACCTAAAAATTCAAAGTGTTACTGGAAACGAACGCTTGAACCTGGAAGAGTGAAAGTTGGGCAGCCAAGTGGGATTAGTGAACTGATCATTACCACCAAGTATCATCAAGATTTGGTGAAAAAATGTTTGCTGAGATTTCAGCAAACTAGTAGTTTTTTGGAAGCATGGCAACCCCTTTCAAACGAAAGTGTTTTTCGCCAGTTTCTGCATGGGGTACTTCAAGAGGAAACAAACCATAGAGATAGAACTTAGAACTACTTCATTTTGTCAAGTTTCAAGGAGCTAGCACAAACCGTGTTTGATTTAGAGTTTCAAACACATCTATCTATATAGCAGAAAACAGAGTGAAACCGAAAAATTCAAAGTGTTACTGGAAACGAACGCTTGAACCTAGAGGTGTGAAAATTGGGCAGCGAAGTGGGCTTAGTGAACTGATCATTACCACCAAGTATCATCAAGATTTGGTGAAAAAATGTTTGCTGAGATTTCAGCAAACGAGTAGTTTTTTGGAAGCTTGGCAACCCCTTTCAAACGAAAGTGTTCTTCGCCAGTCTCTGCATGGGGTACTTCAAGAGGAAACAAACCATAGAGATAGAACTTAGAACTACTTCATTTGGTCAAGTTTCAAGGAGCTAGCACAAACCGTGTTTGATTTAGAGTTTCAACACATCTATCTATATAGCAGAAAACAGAGTGAAACCTAAAAATTCAAAGTGTTACTGGAAACGAACGCTTGAACCTAGAAGAGTGAAAATTGGGCAGCCAAGTGGGCTTAGTGAACTGATCATTACCACCAAGTATCATCAAGATTTGGTGAAAAAATGTTTGCTGAGATTTCAGCAAACGAGTAGTTTTTTGAAAGCTTGGCAACCCTTTCAAACGAAAGTGTTCTTCGCCAGTCTCTGCATGGGGTACTTCAAGAGGAAACAAACCATAGAGATAGAACTTAGAACTACTTCATTTTGTCAAGTTTCACGGAGCTAGCACAAACCGTGTTTGATTTAGAGTTTCAAACACATCTATCTATATAGCAGAAAACAGAGTGAAACCTAAAAATTCAAACTGTTACTGGAAACGAACGCTTGAACCTAGAAGAATGGAAGTTGGGCAGCCAAGTGGGATTAGTGAACTGATCATTACCACCAAGTATCATCAAGTTTTGGTGAAAAAATGTTTGCTGAGATTTCAGCAAACGAGTAGTTTTTTGGAAGCATGGCAACCCCTTTCAAACGAAAGTGTTTTTCGCCAGTTTCTGCATGGGGTACTTCAAGAGGAAACAAACCATAGATATAGAACTTAGAACTACTTCATTTTGTCAAGTTTCAAGGAGCTAGCACAAACCGTGTTTGATTTAGAGTTTCAAACACATCTATCTATATAGCAGAAAACAGAGTGAAACCTAAAAATTCAAAGTGTTACTGGAAACGAACGCTTGAACCTAGAAGAGTGAAAATTGGGCAGCCAAGTGGGCTTAGTGAACTGATCATTACCACCAAGTATCATCAAGATTTGGTGAAAAAAATGTTTGCTGAGATTTCAGCAAACGAGTAGTTTTTTGGAAGCATGGCAACCCCTTTCAAACGAAAGTGTTTTTCGCCAGTTTCTGCATGGGGTACTTCAAGAGGAAACAAACCATAGAGATAGAACTTAGAAGTACTTCATTTTGTCAAGTTTCAAGGAGCTAGCACAAACCGTGTTTGATTTAGAGATTCAAACACATCTATCTATATAGCAGAAAACAGAGTGAAACCTAAAAATTCAAAGTGTTACTGGAAACGAACGCTTGAACCTAGAAGAGTGAAAATTGGGCAGCCAAGTGGGCTTAGTGAACTGATCATTACCACCAAGTATCATCAAGATTTGGTGAAAAAATGTTTGCTGAGATTTCAGCAAACGAGTAGTTTTTTGGAAGCTTGGCAACCCCTTTCAAACGAAAGTGTTCTCCGCCAGTCTCTGCATGGGGTACTTCAAGAGGAAACAAATCATAGAGATAGAACTTAGAACTACTTCATTTTGTCAAGTTTCACGGAGCTAGCACAAACCGTGTTTGATTTAGAGTTTCAAACACATCTATCTATATAGCAGAAAACAGAGTGAAACCTAAAAATTCAAACTGTTACTGGAAACGAACGCTTGAACCTACAAGAGTGAAAATTGGGCAGCCAAGTGGGCTTAGTGAACTGATCATTACCACCAAGTATCTTCAAGATTTGGTGAAAAAATGGTTGCTGAGATTTCAGCAAACTAGTAGTTTTTTTTTAAGCTTGGCAACCCGTTTCAAACGAAAGTGTTCTTTGCCAGTCTCTGCATGGGGTACTTCAAGAGGAAACAAACCATAGAGATAGAACTTAGAACTACTTCATTTTGTCAAGTTTCACGGAGCTAGCACAAACCGTGTTTGATTTAGAGTTTCAAACACATCTATCTATATAGCAGAAAACAGAGTGAAACCTAAAAATTCAAAGTGTTACTGGAAATGAACGCTTGAACCTGGAAGAGTGAAAGTTGGGCAGCCAAGTGGGATTAGTGAACTGATCATTACCACCAAGTATCATCAAGATTTGGTGAAAAAATGTTTGCTGAGATCTCAGCAAACTAGTAGTTTTTTGGAAGCATGGCAACCCCTTTCAAACGAAAGTGTTTTTCGCCAGTTTCTGCATGGGGTACTTCAAGAGGAAACAAACCATAGAGATAGAACTTAGAACTACTTCATTTTGTCAAGTTTCAAGGAGCTAGCACAAACCGTGTTTGATTTAGAGTTTCAAACACATCTATCTATATAGCAGAAAACAGAGTGAAACCGAAAAATTCAAAGTGTTACTGGAAACGAACGCTTGAACCTAGAAGAGTGAAAATTGGGCAGCGAAGTGGGCTTAGTGAACTGATCATTACCACCAAGTATCATCAAGATTTGGTGAAAAAATGTTTGCTGAGATTTCAGCAAACGAGTAGTTTTTTGGAGCTTGGCAACCCCTTTCAAACTAAAGTGTTCTTTGCCTGTCTCTGCATGGGGTACTTCAAGAGGAAACAAACCATAGAGATAGAACTTAGAACTACTTCATTTGGTCAAGTTTCAAGGAGCTAGCACAAACCGTGTTTGATTTAGAGTTTCAACACATCTATCTATATAGCAGAAAACAGAGTGAAACCTAAAAATTCAAAGTGTTACTGGAAACGAACGCTTGAACCTAGAAGAGTGAAAGTTGGGCAGCCAAGTGGGATTAGTGAACTGATCATTACCACCAAGTATCATCAAGATTTGGTGAAAAAATGGTTGCTGAGATTTCAGCAAACTACTAGTTTTTTGGAAGCTTGGCTACCCCTTTAAAACGAAAGTGTTTTTCGCCAGTCTCTGCATGGGGTACTTCAAGAGGAAACAAACAATAGAGATAGAACTTAGAACTACTTCCTTTGGTCAAGTTTCAAGGAGCTAGCACAAACCGTGTTTGATTTAGAGTTTCAAACACATCTATCTATATAGCAGAAAACAGAGTGAAACCGAAAAATTCAAAGTGTTACTGGAAACGAACGCTTGAACCTAGAAGAGTGAAAATTGGGCAGCCAAGTGGGCTTAGTGAACTGATCATTACCACCAAGTATCATCAAGATTTGGTGAAAAAATGTTTGCTGAGGTTTCAGCAAACGAGTAGTTTTTTGGAAGCATGGCAACCCCTTTCAAACGAAAGTGTTTTTCGCCAGTTTCTGCATGGGGTACTTCAAGAGGAAACAAACCATAGATATAGAACGTAGAACTACTTCATTTTGTCAAGTTTCAAGGAGCTAGCACAAACCGTGTTTGATTTAGAGTTTCAAACACATCTATCTATATAGCAGAAAACAGAGTGAAACCTAAAAAATTCAAAGTGTTACTGGAAACGAACGCTTGAACCTAGAAGAGTGAAAATTGGGCAGCCAAGTGGGCTTAGTGAACTGATCATTACCACCAAGTATCATCAAATTTGGTGAAAAAATGTTTGCTGAGATTTCAGCAAACGAGTAGTTTTTTGGAAGCATGGCAACCCCTTTCAAACGAAAGTGTTTTTCGCCAGTTTCTGCATGGGGTACTTCAAGAGGAAACAAACCATAGAGATAGAACTTAGAAGTACTTCATTTTGTCAAGTTTCAAGGAGCTAGCACAAACCGTGTTTGATTTAGAGTTTCAAACACATCTATCTATATAGCAGAAAACAGAGTGAAACCTAAAAATTCAAAGTGTTACTGGAAACGAACGCTTGAACCTAGAAGAGTGAAAATTGGGCAGCCAAGTGGGCTTAGTGAACTGATCATTACCACCAAGTATCATCAAGATTTGGTGAAAAAATGTTTGCTGATATTTCAGCAAACGAGTAGTTTTTTGGAAGCTTGGCAACCCCTTTCAAACGAAAGTGTTCTTCGCCAGTCTCTGCATGGGGTACTTCAAGAGGAAACAAATCATAGAGATAGAACTTAGAACTACTTCATTTTGTCAAGTTTCACGGAGCTAGCACAAACCGTGTTTGATTTAGAGTTTCAAACACATCTATCTATATAGCAGAAAACAGAGTGAAACCTAAAAATTCAAACTGTTACTGGAAACGAACGCTTGAACCTACAAGAGTGAAAATTGGGCAGCCAAGTGGGCTTAGTGAACTGATCATTACCACCAAGTATCTTCAAGATTTGGTGAAAAAATGGTTGCTGAGATTTCAGCAAACTAGGAGTTTTTTTTTAAGCTTGGCAACCCCTTTCAAACGAAAGTGTTCTTTGCCAGTCTCTGCATGGGGTACTTCAAGAGGAAACAAACCATAGAGATAGAACTTAGAACTACTTCATTTTGTCAAGTTTCACGGAGCTAGCACAAACCGTGTTTGATTTAGAGTTTCAAACACATCTATCTATATAGTAGAAAACAGAGTGAAACCTAAAAATTCAAAGTGTTACTGGAAACGAACGCTTGAACCTGGAAGAGTGAAAGTTGGGCAGCCAAGTGGGATTAGTGAACTGATCATTACCACCAAGTATCATCAAGATTTGGTGAAAAAATGTTTGCTGAGATTTCAGCAAACGAGTAGTTTTTTGGAAGCTTGGCAACCCCTTTAAAACGAAAGTGTTTTTCGCCAGTCTCTGCATGGGGTACTTCAAGAGGAAACAAACAATAGAGATAGAACTTAGAACTACTTCCTTTGGTCAAGTTTCAAGGAGCTAGCACAAACCGTGTTTGATTTAGAGTTTCAAACACATCTATCTATATAGCAGAAAACAGAGTGAAACCGAAAAATTCAAAGTGTTACTGGAAACGAACGCTTGAACCTAGAAGAGTGAAAATTGGGCAGCCAAGTGGGCTTAGTGAACTGATCATTACCACCAAGTATCATCAAGATTTGGTGAAAAAATGTTTGCTGAGATTTCAGCAAACGAGTAGTTTTTTGGAAGCATGGCAACCCCTTTCAAACGAAAGTGTTTTTCGCCAGTTTCTGCATGGGGTACTTCAAGAGGAAACAAACCATAGATATAGAACTTAGAACTACTTCATTTTGTCAAGTTTCAAGGAGCTAGCACAAACCGTGTTTGATTTACAGTTTCAAACACATCTATCTATATAGCAGAAAACAGAGTGAAACCTAAAAATTCAAAGTGTTACTGGAAACGAACGCTTGAACCTAGAAGAGTGAAAATTGGGTAGCCAAGTGGGCTTAGTGAACTGATCATTACCACCAAGTATCATCAAGATTTGGTGAAAAAATGTTTGCTGAGATTTCAGCAAACGAGTAGTTTTTTGGAAGCATGGCAACCCCTTTCAAACGAAAGTGTTTTTCGCCAGTTTCTGCATGGGGTACTTCAAGAGGAAACAAACCATAGAGATAGAACTTAGAAGTACTTCATTTTGTCAAGTTTCAAGGAGCTAGCACAAACCGTGTTTGATTTAGAGTTTCAAACACATCTATCTATATAGCAGAAAACAGAGTGAAACCTAAAAATTCAAAGTGTTACTGGAAACGAACGCTTGAACCTAGAAGAGTGAAAATTGGGCAGCCAAGTGGGCTTAGTGAACTGATCATTACCACCAAGTATCATCAAGATTTGGTGAAAAAATGTTTGCTGAGATTTCAGCAAACGAGTAGTTTTTTGGAAGCTTGGCAACCCCTTTCAAACGAAAGTGTTCTTCGCCAGTCTCTGCATGGGGTACTTCAAGAGGAAACAAATCATAGAGATAGAACTTAGAACTACTTCATTTTGTCAAGTTTCACGGAGCTAGCACAAACCGTGTTTGATTTAGAGTTTCAAACACATCTATCTATATAGCAGAAAACAGAGTGAAACCTAAAAATTCAAACTGTTACTGGAAACAAACGCTTGAACCTACAAGAGTGAAAATTGGGCAGCCAAGTGGGCTTAGTGAACTGATCATTACCACCAAGTATCTTCAAGATTTGGTGAAAAAATGGTTGCTGAGATTTCAGCAAACTAGTAGTTTTTTTTTAAGCTTGGCAACCCCTTTCAAACGAAAGTGTTCTTTGCCAGTCTCTGCATGGGGTACTTCAAGAGGAAACAAACCATAGAGATAGAACTTAGAACTACTTCATTTTGTCAAGTTTCACGGAGCTAGCACAAACCGTGTTTGATTTAGAGTTTCAAACACATCTATCTATATAGTAGAAAACAGAGTGAAACCTAAAAATTCAAAGTGTTACTGGAAACGAACGCTTGAACCTGGAAGAGTGAAAGTTGGGCAGCCAAGTGGGATTAGTGAACTGATCATTACCACCAAGTATCATCAAGATTTGGTGAAAAAATGTTTGCTGAGATTTCAGCAAACTAGTAGTTTTTTGGAAGCATGGCAACCCCTTTCAAACGAAAGTGTTTTTCGCCAGTTTCTGCATGGGGTACTTCAAGAGGAAACAAACCATAGAGATAGAACTTAGAACTACTTCATTTTGTCAAGTTTCAAGGAGCTAGCACAAACCGTGTTTGATTTAGAGTTTCAAACACATCTATCTATATAGCAGAAAACAGAGTGAAACCGAAAAATTCAAAGTGTTACTGGAAACGAACGCTTGAACCTAGAAGTGTGAAAATTGGGCAGCGAAGTGGGCTTAGTGAACTGATCATTACCACCAAGTATCATCAAGATTTGGTGAAAAAATGTTTGCTGAGATTTCAGCAAACGAGTAGTTTTTTGGAAGCTTGGCAACCCCTTTCAAACGAAAGTGTTCTTCGCCAGTCTCTGCATGGGGTACTTCAAGAGGAAACAAACCATAGAGATAGAACTTAGAACTACTTCATTTGGTCAAGTTTCAAGGAGCTAGCACAAACCGTGTTTGATTTAGAGGTTCAACACATCTATCTATATAGCAGAAAACAGAGTGAAACCTAAAAATTCAAAGTGTTACTGGAAACGAACGCTTGAACCTAGAAGAGTGAAAATTGGGCAGGCAAGTGGGCTTAGTGAACTGATCATTACCACCAAGTATCATCAAGATTTGGTGAAAAAATGTTTGCTGAGATTTCAGCAAA
>NW_027517720.1:0-40262 GCF_048772815.1 Callospermophilus lateralis
GTATCATCAAGATTGGGTGAAAAAATATTTGCTGGTATTTCGGAAACTCGTTATTTCTTAGAACCATGGCAACCCCTCTCAATAAAAATGCTTTTCCACAGTCTGTGCCTACGGCTACTTGAAGAGGAAACAAACCATAGAGACAAAACTGAGAACTCCTTTATTTTGTCAAGTTTCAAAGAGCTACTACAAACCATGTTGGATTTAGAGTTCCAAATTCATCTATCCATATAGGAGAGAACAGAGGGAAACCTAAAAATATAAACTGCTACAGTAAACGAACGCTTCAATCTAGAAGAAAAAAATTTGGTGAGCCAAGTGGGATTTGTGTACTGATCACTACCACCAAGTATCATCAAGATTGGGTGAAAAAATATTTGCTGGTGTTTCGGAAACTCCTTATTCTTAGAAGCTTGGCAACCTCTCTCAATGAAAGTGCTTTTTCACAGTCTGTGCCTAGGGGTACTTGAAGAGGAAACAAACCATAGAGACAAAACTGAGAACTCCTTTATTTTTTCAAGTTTCAAAGAGCTACTACAAACCATGTTGGATTTAGAGTTCCAAATTCATCTATCTATATAGGAAACAACAGCGTGAAACCTAAAAATAAAAACTGCTACTGTAAACAAACGCTTCAACCTAGAAGAACAAAATTTGGTGACCCAAGTGGGATTTCTGTACTTGTTATTACCACCACGTATCATTAAGATTGGATGAAAAAATATTTGCTGGTATTTCGGAAACTCTTAATTTCTTGGAAGCTTGGCAACCCATTTCAATTAAAGTGATTTTCCACAGTCTCTGCCTAGGGCTACTTGAAGAGGAAACAAACCATAGAGACAAAACCGAGAACTACTTTTTTTTGTCAAGTTTCAAAGAGCTGCTACAAACCATGTTGGATTTCGAATTCCAAATTCATCTATCTATATAGGAGAGCACCGAGGGAAACCTAAATATAAAAACCCCTACTGTAACGAACACTTCAACCTAGAAAAACAAAATTTGGTGAGCCAAGTGGGATTTGTGTACTGATCATTACCACCAAGTATCATCAAGATTGGGTGAAAAAATATTTGCTGGTATTTCGGAGACTCGTTATTTCTTAGAAGCTTGGCAAATCCTCTCAATGAAAATGCTTTTCCACAGTCTGTGCCTACGGGTAGTTGAAGAGGAAACAAACCATAGAGACAAAACTGAGAACTCCTTTATTTTGTCAAGTTTCAAAGAGCTACTACAAACCATGTTGGATTTAGAGTTCCAAATTCATCTATCTATATAGGAGAGAACAGAGGAAAACCTAAAAATATAAACTACTACTGTAAACGAACGCTTCAATCTAGAAGAACAAAATTTGGTGAGTCAAGTGGGATTTGTGTAGCGATCATTACCACCAAGGACCATCAAGATTGGGTGAAAAAGTATTTGCTGGTATTTCGGAAAGTTGTTATTTCTTAGAAGCTTGGCAACCCCTCTCAATTAAAGTGCTTTTCCACAATCTGTGCCTAGGGCTACTTGAAGAGGAAACAAACCTTAGAGACACAACTCTGAACTCCTTTATTTTGTCGAGTTTCAAACAGCTACTGCAAACCATGTTGGATTTTGAGTTCCAAATTCATCTATCTATATAGGAGAGAACAATGTGAAACCTAAAAATATAAACTGCTACTGTAAACGAACGCTTCAACCTAGAAGAACAAAATTTGGTGAATCAAGTGGGATTTGTGTACCGATCATTACCACCACGTATCATCAAGATTGGGAGAAAAAATATTTGCTGGTATTTCGGAAAATCGTAATTTCTTGGAAACTTGGCAACCCCTCTCAATGAAAGTGCTTTTCCACATCTGTGCCTAGGGCTACTAGAAGAGGAAACAAATAATAGAGACAAAACTGAGAACTACATTTTTTTGTCACGTTTCAAAGAGCTACTACAAACCATGTTGGATTTAGAGTTCCAAATTCATCTATGTATATAGGAGAGAACAGAGGGAAACCTAAAAATATAAACAGCTACTGTAAACGAACGCTTCAACCTAGAAGAACAAAATTTGGTGAGCCAAGTGGGAATTGTGTCTTGATCTTTACCACCAAGTATCATCTAGATTGGGTTAAAAAATATTTGCTGGTATTTCGGAAACTCGTTATTTCTTTGCACCTTGGCAACACCTCTCAATAAAAGTGCTTTTCCACAGTCTATGCCTATGGCTACTTGAAGAGGAAACAAACCATAGAGTCAAAAGTAAGAAGTCCTTTATTTTGTCAAGTTTCAAAAAGCTACTACAAACCATGTTGGATTTAGAGTTCCAAATTCATCTATCTATATAGGAGAGCACAGAGGGAAACCTAAATATAAAAACTGCTACTGTAGACGAACGCTTCAACCTAGAAGAACAAATTTTGGTGAGCCAAGTGGGATTTGTGTCCTGATCATTAAGACCAAGTATCATCAAGATTGGGTGAAAAAATATTTGCTGGTATTTCGGAAACTCGTTATTTCTTAGAACCATGGCAACCCCTCTCAATGAAAATGCTTTTCCACAGTCTGTGCCTACGGCTACTTGAAGAGGAAACAAACCATAGAGACAAAACTGAGAACTCCTTTATTTTGTCAAGTTTCAAAGAGCTACTACAAACCATGTTGGATTTAGAGTTACAAATTCATCTATCCATATAGGAGAGAACAGAGGGAAACCTAAAAATATAAACTGCTACAGTAAACGAACGCTTCAATCTAGAAGAAAAAAATTTGGTGAGCCAAGTGGGATTTGTGTACTGATCACTACCACCAAGTATCATCAAGATTGGGTGAAAAAATATTTGCTGGTGTTTCGGAAACTCCTTATTCTTAGAAGCTTGGCAACCTCTCTCAATGAAGTGCTTTTCCACAGTCTGGGCCTAGGGGTACTTGAAGAGGAAACAAACCATAGAGACAAAACTGAGAACTCCTTTATGTTGTCAAGTTTCAAAGAGCTACTACAAACCATGTTGGATTTAGAGTTCCAAATTCATCTATCTATATAGGAAAGAACAGCGTGAAACCTAAAAATAAAAACTGCTACTGTAAACAAACGCTTCAACCAAGAAGAACAAAATTTGGTGAGCCAAGTGGGATTTCTGTACTTGTTATTACCAGCACGTATCATTAAGATTGGATGAAAAAATATTTGCTGGTATTTCGGAAACTCTTAATTTCTTGGAAGCTTGGCAACCCATTTCAATTAAAGTGATTTTCCACAGTCTCTGCCTAGGGCTACTTGAAGAGGAAACAAACCATAGAGACAAAACCGAGAACTACTTTTTTTTGTCAAGTTTCAAAGAGCTACTACAAACCATGTTGGATTTAGAATTCCAAATTCATCTATCTATACAGGAGAGATCAGAGGGAAACCTAAATATAAAAACTGCTACTGTAGACGAACCCTTCAACCTAGAAGAACAAAATTTGGTGAGCCAAGTGGGATTTGTGTACTGATCATTACCACCAAGTATCATCAAGATTGGGCGAAAAAATATTTGCTGGTGTTTCAGAAACTCCTTATTCTTAGAAGCTTGGCAACCTCTCTCAATGAAAGTGCTTTTTCACAGTCTGTGCCTAGGGGTACTTGAAGAGGAAACAACCATAGAGACAAAACTGAGAACTCCTTTATTTTTTCAAGTTTCAAAGAGCTACTACAAACCATGTTGGATTTAGAGTTCCAAATTCATCTATCTATATAGGAAAAAACAGCGTGAAACCTAAAATAAAAACTGCTACTGTAAACAAACGCTTCAACCTAGAAGAACAAAATTTGGTGACCCAAGTGGGATTCCTGTACTTGTTATTACCACCACGTATCATTAAGATTGGATGAAAAAATATTTGCTGGTATTTCGGAAACTCTTAATTTCTTGGAAGCTTGGCAACCCCTCTCAATGAAAATGATTTTCCACAGTCTCTGCCTAGGGCTACTTGAAGAGGAAACAAACCATAGAGACAAAACCGAGAACTACTTTTTTTGTCAAGTTTCAAAGAGCTACTACAAACGATGTTGGATTTAGAGTTCCAAATTCATCTATCCATATAGGAGAGAACAGAGGGAAACCTAAAAATATAAACTGCTACTGTAAACGAACGCTTCAATCTAGAAGAAAAAAATTTGGGGAGTCAAGTGGTATTTGTGTACCGATCATTACCACAAAGGACCATCAAGATTGGGTGAAAAAATATTTGCTGGTATTTCGGAAACTCGTTATTTCTTAGAAGCTTTACAACACCTTTCAATTAAAGTGATTTTCCACCGTCTCTGCCTAGGGCTACTTGAAGAGTAAACAATCCGTAGAGACAAAACTGAGAACTCCTTTTTTTTTGTCAAATTTCAAAGAGCTACTACAAACCATGCTGGATTTAGAGTTCCAAATTCATCTATCTATATATGAGAGAACCGAGGGAAACCTAAATATAAAAACTCCTACTGTAACGAACACTTCAACCTAGAAGAACAAAATTTGGTGAGCCAAGTGGGATTTGTGTAGTGATCATTACCACCAAGTATCATCAAGATTGGGTGAAAAAATATTTGCTGGTATTTCGGAGACTCGTTATTTCTTAGAAGCTTGGCAAATCCTCTCAATGAAAATGCTTTTCCACAGTCTGTGCCTACGGCTAGTTGAAGAGGAAACAAACCATAGAGACAAAACTGAGAACTCCTTTATTTTGTCAAGTTTCAAAGAGCTACTACAAACCATGTTGGATTTAGAGTTCCAAATTCATCTATCTATATAGGAGAGAACCGAGGAAAACCTAAAAATATAAACTACTACTGTAAACGAACGCTTCAATCTAGAAGAACAAAATTTGGTGAGTCAAGTGGTATTTGTGTACTGATCATTACCACCAAGGACCATCAAGATTGGGTGAAAAAATATTTGCTGGTATTTTGGAAAATCGTAATTTCTTGGAAGCTGGGCAACCCCTCTCAATGAAAGTGCTTTTCCACATGCTGCGCCTAGGGCTACTACAAGAGGAAACAAATAATAGAGACAAAACTGAGAACTACATTTTTTTGTCAACTTTCAAAGAGCTACTACAAACCATGTTGGATTTAGAGTTCCAAATTCATCTATCTATATAGGAGAGAACAGAGGGAAACCTAAAAATATAAACAGCTACTGTAAACGAACGCTTCAACCTAGAAGAACAAAATTTGGTGAGCCAAGTGGGAATTGTGTCCTGATCTTTACCACCAAGTATCATCTAGATTGGGTTAAAAAATATTTGCTGGTATTTCAGAAACTCGTTATTTCTTTGAACCTTGGCAACCCCTCTCAATAAAATTGCTTTTCCACAGTCTATGCCTATGGCTACTTGAAGAGGAAACAAACCGTAGAGTCAAAAGTGAGAACTCCTTTATTTTGTCAAGTTTCAAAAAGCCTACTACAAACCATGTTGGATTTAGAGTTCCAAATTCATCTATCTATATAGGAGAGCACAGAGGGAAACCTAAATATAAAAACTGCTACTGTAGACGAACGCTTCAACCTAGAAGAACAAATTTTGGTGAGCCAAGTGGGATTTGTGTCCTGATCATTAAGACCAAGTATCATCAAGATTGGGTGAAAAAATATTTGCTGGTATTTTGGAAACTCGTAATTTCCTTGAAGCTTGGCAACCCCTTTCAATGAAAGTGCTTTTCCACAGTCTCTTCTTAGGGCTACTTGTAGAGGAAACAAACCATAGAGACAAAACTGAGAACTCCTTTATTTTGTGAAGTTTCAAAGAGCTACTACAAACCATGTTGGATTTAGAGTTCCAAATTCATCTATATATATATTTGAGACAGAGTGAAACCAAAAATTAAAAATTGCTACTGTAAACGAACGCTTCAACCTAGAAGAACAAAATTTGGTGAGCCAAGTGGGTTTGTGTACTGATCATTACCACCAAGTATCATCAAGATTGGCGAAAGAATATTTGCTGGTGTTTCTGAAACTCCTTATTCTTAGAAGCTTGGCAACCTCTCTCAATGAAAGTGCTTTTCCACAGTCTGGGCCTAGGGGTACTTGAAGAGGAAACAAACCATAGAGACAAAACTGAGAACTCCTTTATTTTTTCAAGTTTCAAAGGGCTACTACAAACCATGTTGGATTTAGAGTTCCGAATTCATCTATCTATATATTTGAGAACAGAGTGAAACCTAAAAATAAAAACTGCTACTGTAAACAAACGCTTCAACCTAGAAGAAAAAAATTTGGTGAGCCAAGTGGGATTTCTGTACTTGTTATTACCACCACGTATCATTAAGATTGGATGAAAAAATATTTGCTGGTATTTCGGAAACTCGTTGTTTCTTAGAAGCTTGGCAATCCCTCTCAATGAAAGTGCTTTTCCACAGTCTGTGCCTAGGGCTACTGAAGAGGAATCAAACCATAGAGACAAAACCGAGAACTACTTTTTTTTTGTCAAGTTTCATAGAGCTACTACAAACCATGTTGGATTTAGAATTCCAAATTCATCTATCTATACAGGAGAGATCAGAGGGAAACCTAAATATAAAAACTGCTACTGTAGACGAACCCTTCAACCTAGAAGAACAAAATTTGGTGAGCCAAGTGGGATTTGTGTACTGATCATTACCACCAAGTATCATCAAGATTGGATGAAAAAATATTTGCTGGTATTTCGGAAACTCGTTGTTTCTTAGAAGCTTGGCAATCCCTCTCAATGAAAGTGCTTTTCCACAGTCTGTGCCTAGGGCTACTGAAGAGGAATCAAACCATAGAGACAAAACCGAGAACTACTTTTTTTTGTCAAGTTTCATAGAGCTACTACAAACCATGTTGGATTTAGAATTCCAAATTCATCTATCTATACAGGAGAGATCAGAGGGAAACCTAAATATAAAAACTGCTACTGTAGACGTACCCTTCAATCTAGAAGAAAAAAATTTGGGGAGTCAAGTGGTATTTGTGTACCGATCATTACCACAAAGGACCATCAAGATTGGGTGAAAAAATATTTGCTGGTATTTCGGAAACTCGTTATTTCTTAGAAGCTTTACAACACCTTTCAATTAAAGTGATTTTCCACCGTCTCTGCCTAGGGCTACTTGAAGAGTAAACAATCCGTAGAGACAAAACTGAGAACTCCTTTTTTTTTGTCAAGTTTCAAAGAGCTACTACAAACCATGCTGGATTTAGAGTTCCAAATTCATCTATCTATATATGAGAGAACCGAGGGAAACCTAAATATAAAAACTCCTACTGTAACGAACACTTCAACCTAGAAGAACAAAATTTGGTGAGCCAAGTGGGATTTGTGTAGTGATCATTACCACCAAGTATCATCAAGATTGGGTGAAAAAATATTTGCTGGTATTTCGGAGACTCGTTATTTCTTAGAAGCTTGGCAAATCCTCTCAATGAAAATGCTTTTCCACAGTCTGTGCCTACGGCTAGTTGAAGAGGAAACAAACCATAGAGACAAAACTGAGAACTCCTTTATTTTGTCAAGTTTCAAAGAGCTACTACAAACCATGTTGGATTTAGAGTTCCAAATTCATCTATCTATATAGGAGAGAACGAGGAAAACCTAAAAATATAAACTACTACTGTAAACGAACGCTTCAATCTAGAAGAACAAAATTTGGTGAGTCAAGTGGTATTTGTGTACTGATCATTACCACCAAGGACCATCAAGATTGGGTGAAAAAATATTTGCTGGTATTTTGGAAAATCGTAATTTCTTGGAAGCTGGGCAAACCCCTCTCAATGAAAGTGCTTTTCCACATGCTGCGCCTAGGGCTACTACAAGAGGGAAACAAATAATAGAGACAAAACTGAGAACTACATTTTTTTGTCAAGTTTCAAAGAGCTACTACAAACCATGTTGGATTTAGAGTTCCAAATTCATCTATCTATATAGGAGAGAACAGAGGGAAACCTAAAAATATAAACAGCTACTGTAAACGAACGCTTCAACCTAGAAGAACAAAATTTGGTGAGCCAAGTGGGAATTGTGTCCTGATCTTTACCACCAAGTATCATCTAGATTGGGTTAAAAATATTTGCTGGTATTTCAGAAACTCGTTATTTCTTTGAACCTTGGCAACCCCTCTCAATAAAATTGCTTTTCCACAGTCTATGCCTATGGCTACTTGAAGAGGAAACAAACCGTAGAGTCAAAAGTGAGAACTCCTTTATTTTGTCAAGTTTCAAAAAGCTACTACAAACCATGTTGGATTTAGAGTTCCAAATTCATCTATCTATATAGGAGAGCACAGAGGGAAACCTAAATATAAAAACTGCTACTGTAGACGAACGCTTCAACCTAGAAGAACAAATTTTGGTGAGCCAAGTGGGATTTGTGTCCTGATCATTAAGACCAAGTATCATCAAGATTGGGTGAAAAAATATTTGCTGGTATTTTGGAAACTCGTAATTTCCTTGAAGCTTGGCAACCCCTTTCAATGAAAGTGCTTTTCCACAGTCTCTTCTTAGGGCTACTTGTAGAGGAAACAAACCATAGAGACAAAACTGAGAACTCCTTTATTTTGTGAAGTTTCAAAGAGCTACTACAAACCATGTTGGATTTAGAGTTCCAAATTCATCTATATATATATTTGAGACAGAGTGAAACCAAAAATTAAAAATTGCTACTGTAAACGAACGCTTCAACCTAGAAGAACAAAATTTGGTGAGCCAAGTGGGTTTGTGTACTGATCATTACCACCAAGTATCATCAAGATTGGGCGAAAGAATATTTGCTGGTGTTTCTGAAACTCCTTATTCTTAGAAGCTTGGCAACCTCTCTCAATGAAAGTGCTTTTCCACAGTCTGGGCCTAGGGGTACTTGAAGAGGAAACAAACCATAGAGACAAAACTGAGAACTCCTTTATTTTTTCAAGTTTCAAAGGGCTACTACAAACCATGTTGGATTTAGAGTTCCGAATTCATCTATCTATATATTTGAGAACAGAGTGAAACCTAAAAATAAAAACTGCTACTGTAAACAAACGCTTCAACCTAGAAGAAAAAAAATTTGGTGAGCCAAGTGGGATTTCTGTACTTGTTATTACCACCACGTATCATTAAGATTGGATGAAAAAATATTTGCTGGTATTTCGGAAACTCGTTGTTTCTTAGAAGCTTGGCAATCCTCTCAATGAAAGTGCTTTTCCACAGTCTGTGCCTAGGGCTACTGAAGAGGAATCAAACCATAGAGACAAAACCGAGAACTACTTTTTTTTTGTCAAGTTTCATAGAGCTACTACAAACCATGTTGGATTTAGAATTCCAAATTCATCTATCTATACAGGAGAGATCAGAGGGAAACCTAAATATAAAAACTGCTACTGTAGACGAACCCTTCAACCTAGAAGAACAAAATTTGGTGAGCCAAGTGGGATTTGTGTACTGATCATTACCACCAAGTATCATCAAGATTGGATGAAAAAATATTTGCTGGTATTTCGGAAACTCGTTGTTTCTTAGAAGCTTGGCAATCCTCTCAATGAAAGTGCTTTTCCACAGTCTGTGCCTAGGGCTACTGAAGAGGAATCAAACCATAGAGACAAAACCGAGAACTACTTTTTTTTGTCAAGTTTCATAGAGCTACTACAAACCATGTTGGATTTAGAATTCCAAATTCATCTATCTATACAGGAGAGATCAGAGGGAAACCTAAATATAAAAACTGCTACTGTAGACGAACCCTTCAATCTAGAAGAAAAAAATTTGGGGAGTCAAGTGGTATTTGTGTACCGATCATTACCACAAAGGACCATCAAGATTGGGTGAAAAAATATTTGCTGGTATTTCGGAAACTCGTTATTTCTTAGAAGCTTTACAACACCTTTCAATTAAAGTGATTTTCCACCGTCTCTGCCTAGGGCTACTTGAAGAGTAAACAATCCGTAGAGACAAAACTGAGAACTCCTTTTTTTTTGTCAAGTTTCAAAGAGCTACTACAAACCATGCTGGATTTAGAGTTCCAAATTCATCTATCTATATATGAGAGAACCGAGGGAAACCTAAATATAAAAACTCCTACTGTAACGAACACTTCAACCTAGAAGAACAAAATTTGGTGAGCCAAGTGGGATTTGTGTAGTGATCATTACCACCAAGTATCATCAAGATTGGGTGAAAAAATATTTGCTGGTATTTCGGAGACTCGTTATTTCTTAGAAGCTTGGCAAATCCTCTCAATGAAATTGCTTTTCCACAGTCTGTGCCTACGGCTAGTTGAAGAGGAAACAAACCATAGAGACAAAACTGAGAACTCCTTTATTTTGTCAAGTTTCAAAGAGCTACTACAAACCATGTTGGATTTAGAGTTCCAAATTCATCTATCTATATAGGAGAGAACCGAGGAAAACCTAAAAATATAAACTACTACTGTAAACGAACGCTTCAATCTAGAAGAACAAAATTTGGTGAGTCAAGTGGTATTTTGTGTACTGATCATTACCACCAAGGACCATCAAGATTGGGTGAAAAAATATTTGCTGGTATTTTGGAAAATCGTAATTTCTTGGAAGCTGGGCAACCCCTCTCAATGAAAGTGCTTTTCCACATGCTGCGCCTAGGGCTACTACAAGAGGAAACAAATAATAGAGACAAACTGAGAACTACATTTTTTTGTCAAGTTTCAAAGAGCTACTACAAACCATGTTGGATTTAGAGTTCCAAATTCATCTATCTATATAGGAGAGAACAGAGGGAAACCTAAAAATATAAACAGCTACTGTAAACGAACGCTTCAACCTAGAAGAACAAAATTTTGGTGAGCCAAGTGGGAATTGTGTCCTGATCTTTACCACCAAGTATCATCTAGATTGGGTTAAAAAATATTTGCTGGTATTTCAGAAACTCGTTATTTCTTTGAACCTTGGCAACCCCTCTCAATAAAATTGCTTTTCCACAGTCTATGCCTATGGCTACTTGAAGAGGAAACAAACCGTAGAGTCAAAAGTGAGAACTCCTTTATTTTGTCAAGTTTCAAAAAGCTACTACAAACCATGTTGGATTTAGAGTTCCAAATTCATCTATCTATATAGGAGAGCACAGAGGGAAACCTAAATATAAAAACTGCTACTGTAGACGAACGCTTCAACCTAGAAGAACAAATTTTGGTGAGCCAAGTGGGATTTGTGTCCTGATCATTAAGACCAAGTATCATCAAGATTGGGTGAAAAAATATTTGCTGGTATTTTGGAAACTCGTAATTTCCTTGAAGCTTGGCAACCCCTTTCAATGAAAGTGCTTTTCCACAGTCTCTTCTTAGGGCTACTTGTAGAGGAAACAAACCATAGAGACAAAACTGAGAACTCCTTTATTTTGTCAAGTTTCAAAGAGCTACTACAAACCATGTTGGATTTAGAGTTCCAAATTCATCTATATATATATGAGACAGAGTGAAACCAAAAATTAAAAATTGCTACTGTAAACGAACGCTTCAACCTAGAAGAACAAAATTTGGTGAGCCAAGTGGGTTTGTGTACTGATCATTACCACCAAGTATCATCAAGATTGGGCGAAAGAATATTTGCTGGTGTTTCTGAAACTCCTTATTCTTAGAAGCTTGGCAACCTCTCTCAATGAAAGTGCTTTTCCACAGTCTGGGCCTAGGGGTACTTGAAGAGGAAACAAACCATAGAGACAAAACTGAGAACTCCTTTATTTTTTCAAGTTTCAAAGGGCTACTACAAACCATGTTGGATTTAGAGTTCCGAATTCATCTATCTATATATTTGAGAACAGAGTGAAACCTAAACATAAAAACTGCTACTGTAAACAAACGCTTCAACCTAGAAGAAAAAAATTTGGTGAGCCAAGTGGGATTTCTGTACTTGTTATTACCACCACGTATCATTAAGATTGGATGAAAAAATATTTGCTGGTATTTCGGAAACTCGTTGTTTCTTAGAAGCTTGGCAATCCCTCTCAATGAAAGTGCTTTTCCACAGTCTGTGCCTAGGGCTACTGAAGAGGAATCAAACCATAGAGACAAAACCGAGAACTACTTTTTTTGTCAAGTTTCATAGAGCTACTACAAACCATGTTGGATTTAGAATTCCAAATTCATCTATCTATACAGGAGAGATCAGAGGGAAAACCTAAATATAAAAACTGCTACTGTAGACGAACCCTTCAACCTAGAAGAACAAAATTTGGTGAGCCAAGTGGGATTTGTGTACTGATCATTACCACCAAGTATCATCAAGATTGGGTGAAAAAATATTTGCTGATATTTCGGAGACTCGTTATTTCTTAGAAGCTTGGCAACCCCTCACAATGAAAATGATTTTCCAGAGTCTGTGCCTAAGGCTAGTTGAAGAGGAAACAAACCATAGAGACAAAACTGAGAACTCCTTTATTTTGTCAAGTTTCAAAGAGCTACTACAAACCATGTTGGATTTAGAGTTCCAAATTCATCTATCCATACACGAGAGAACAGAGGGAAACCTAAAAATATAAACTGCTACTGTAAACGAACGCTTCAATCTAGAAGAAAAAAATTAGGTGAGTCAAGTGGTATTTGTGTACCGATCATTACCACCAAGGACCATCAAGATTGGGTGAAAAAATATTTGCTGGTGTTTCGGAAACTCATTATTTCTTAGAAGCTTTACAACACCTTTCAATTAAAGTGATTTTCCACAGTCTCTGCCTAGGGCTACTTGAAGAGGAAACAAACCATAGAGACAAAACAGAGAACTCCTTTTTTTTGTCAAGTTTCAAAGAGCTACTACACACCCTGTTGGATTTAGAGTTCCAAATTCATCTATCTATATAGGAGAGCCCCGAGGGAAACCTAAATATAAAAACTCCTACTGTAACGAACACTTCAACCTAGAAGAAAAAATTTGGTGAGCCAAGTGTGATTTGTGTACCGATCATTACCACCACGTATCATCAAGATTGGGAGAAAAAATATTTGCTGGTATTTCGGAAAGTCGTTATTCGTAGAAGCTTGGCAACCCCTCTCAATTAAAGTGCTTTCCACAATCTGTGCCTAGGGCTACTTGAAGAGGAAACAAACTTTAGAGACACAACTCTGAACTCCTTTATTTTATCAAGGTTCAAACAGCTACTACAAACCATGTTGGATTTAGAGTTCCAAATTCATCTATATATATATTTTAGAACAGAGTGAAACCAAAAATTAAAAATTGCTACTGTAAACGAACGCTTCAACCTAGAAGAACAAAATTTGGTGAGCCAAGTGGGATTTGTGTACTTGTCATTACCACCACGTATCATCAAGATTGGGTGAAAAAATATTTGGTGGTATTTTGGAAACTGGTAATTTCTTGGAAGCTTGCCAACCCCCTCTCAATGAAAGTGCTTTTCCACAGTCTGTGCCTAGTGCTCTCTGAAGAGGAAACAAACGATAGAGACAAAACTGAGAACTCCTCTATTTTGTCAAATTTCAAAGGGCTACTACAAACCATGTTGGATTTAGAGTTCCAAATTCATCTATCTATATATTTGAGAACAGAGTGAAACCTAAAAATAAAAACTGCTACTGTAAACGAAAGTTTCAACCTAGAAGAACAAAATTTGGTGAGCCAAGTGGGATTTGTGTACTTGTCATTACCACCACGTATCATCAAGATTGGTGAAAAAATAATTGCCTGTATTTCGGGAACTCTTTATTTCTTAGAACCCCGGCAACCACTCTCAATGAAAATGGTTTTCCACAGTCTGTGCTTAGGCCTACTTGAAGAGGAAACAAACCATAGAGAAAAAACTGAGAACTCCTTTATTTTGTCAAGTTTCAAAGAGCTACTACAAACTATGTTGGATTTAGAGTTCCAAATTCATCTATCTATATATTTGAGAACAGAGTGACACCTAAAAATAAAAACTGCTACTGTAATTGAACGCTTCAACCTAGGAGAACAAAATTTGGTCAGCCAAGTGGGATTTGTGTACTTGTCATTACCACCACGTATCATCAAGATTGGGTGAAATAATATTTGCTGGTATTTCGGAAATTCCTAATTTCTTGGAAGATTTGCAACCCCTTTCAATGAAAGTGCTTTTCCCACAGTCTCTGCCTAGGGCTACTTGAAGAGGAAACAAACCATAGAGACAAAACTGAGAACTACTTTTTTTGTCAAGTTGCAAAGAGCTACTACAAACCATGTTGGATTTAGAGTTGCAAATTCATCTATCTATATAGGAGACAACAGAGGGAAACCTAAATATAAAAAGTGCTACTGTAGACGAACGCTTCAACCTAGAAGAACAAAATTTGGTGAGCCAAGCGGGATTTGTGTTCTGATCATTACCACCAAGTATCATCAAGATTGGGTGAAAAAATAATTGCTGGTATTTCGGAAACTCGTTATTTCTTAGAAGCTTGGCAACCCCTCTCAATGAAAGTGCTTTTCCACATTCTGTGCCTAGGGCTACTTGAAGAGAAAACAAAGAATACAGAGAAAACTAGGAACTCTTTTATTTTGTCAAGTTTCAAAGAGCTACTACAAACCATGTTGGATTTTAGAGTTCCAAATTCATCTATCTACATAGGAAAGAACAGAGGGAAACCTAAAAATATAAACTGCTACTGTAAACGAACGCTTCAACCTAGAAGAACAAAATTTGGTGAGACAAGAAGGATTTGTGTACTTGTCATTACCACTACATATCATCAAGATTGGGTGAAAAAATACTTGCTGGTATTTTGGAAACTCGTAATTTGTTGGAAGCTTGGCAACCCCTTTCAATGAAAGTGCTTTTCCATAGTCTCTGCTTAGGGCTACTTGAAGAGGAAACGAACCATAGAGAAAAAATGAGAACTAGTTTTTTTGTCAAATTTCAAAGTGCTACTACAAACCATGTTGGATTTAGAGTTCCAAATTCATCTATCTATATAGGATAGAACAGAGTGACACCTAAAAATAAAACTGCTACTGTAAACGAACGCTTCAACCTAGAAGAACAAAATTTGGTGAGCCAAGTGGGATTTGTGTACTTGTCATTACCACCACGTATCATCAAGATTGGGTGAAAAAATATTTGCTGGTATTTCGGAAAATCGTAATTTGTTGGAAGCTTGGCAACCCCTTTCAATGAAAGTGCGTTTCCCTCAGTCTCTGCCTAGGGCTACTTGAAGAAGAAACAAACCATAGAGACAAAACTGAGAACTACTTTTTTTGTCAAGTTTGACAGAGCTACTACAAACCATGTTGGATTTAGAGTTCCAAATTCATCTATCTATATAAGAGAGAACAGAGTGAAACCTACATATAAAAACTGCTACTGTAGATGAACGCTTCAACCTACAAGAACAGAATTTGGTGAGCCAAGTGAGATTTGTGTACTGATCATTATCACCACGTATCATCAAGATTGGGTGAAAAAATATTTGCTGGTATTTCGGAAACTCGTAATTTCTTGGAAGCTTGGCAACCTTTTTCAATTAAAGTGCTTTTCCACAGTCTCGTCTTAGGGCTACTTGAAGAGGAAAGAAACCATAGAGACAAAACTGAGAACTACTTTATTTTGTCAAGTTTCAAAGAGCTACTACAAACCATGTTGGATTTAGAATTCCAAATTCATCTATCTATATATTTGAGAACAGATTGAAACCTAAAAATAAAAACTGCTACTGTAAACGAACGCTTAAACCTAGAAGAACAAAATTTGGTGAGACAAGTAAGATTTGTGTACTTGTCATTACCACCACATATCATCAAGAATGGGTGAAAAAATACTTGCTGGTATTTTGGAAACTCGTAATTTCTTGGAAGCTTGTCAACCCCTTTCAATGAAAGTGCTTTTCCACAGTCTCTGCTTAGGGCTACTTGAAGAGGAAACGAACCATAGAGAAAAAATGAGAACTACATTTTTTGTCAATTTTCAAAGTAGTACTACAAACCATGTTGGATTTAGAGTTCCAAATTCATCTATCTATATAGGATTGAACAGAGTGACACCTAAAAATAAAAACTGCTACTGTAAACGAACGCTTCAACCTAGAAGAACAAAATTGGTGAGCCAAGTGGGATTTGTGTACTTGTCATTACCACCACGTATCATCAAGATTGGGTGAAAAAATATTTGCTAGTATTTCGGAAAATCGTAATTTCTTGGAAGCTTTGCAACCCCTTTCAATGAAAGTGCTTTTCCACAGTCTCTTCCTAGGGCTACTTGAAGAGGAAACAAACCATAGAGACAAAACTGAGAACTACTTTTTTTTGTCAAGTTTGAAAGAGCTACTACATTCATGTTGGATTTAGAGTTCCAAATTCATCTATCTATATTGGACTGAACAGAGGGAAACCTAAATATAAAAACTGCTACTGTAGACGAACACTTCAACCTAGAAGAACAAAATTTGGTGAGCCAAGTGGGATTTGTGTCCTGATCATTACCACCAAGTATCATCAAGATTGGGTGAAAAAATGTTTGCTGGTATTTCGGAAACTCGTTATTTCTTAGAACCTTGGCAACCCCTCTCAATGAAAATGCTTTTCCACAGTCTGTGCCTAGGGCTATTTGAAGAGGAAACAACCCATAGAGACAAAAATGAGAACTCCTTTATTTTGTCAAGATTCAAAGGGCTACTACAAACCATGTTGGATTTAGAGTTCCGAATTCATCTATCTATATATTTGAGAACAGAGTGAAACCTAAAAATATAAACTGCTACTGTAAACGAACGCTTCAACCTGGAAGAACAAAATTTGTTGAGCCAAGTGGGATTTGTGTACTTGTCATTATCACCACGTATCATCAAGATTGGGTGAAAAAATATTTGCTGGTATTTTGGAAACTCGTAATTTCTTGGAAGTTTTGCAACCCCTTTCAATGAAAGTGCTTTTCCACAGTCTCTGCTTAGGGCTACTTAAAGAGGCAACAAACCATAGAGAAAAAACTGAGAACTCCTTTATTCTGTGAAGTTTCAAGAGCTACTACAAACCATGTTGGATTTAGAGTTCCAAATTCATCTATCTATATATTTGAGAACAGATTGAAACCTAAAAATAAAAACTGCTACTGTAAACGAACGTTTCAACCTAGAAGAACAAAATTTGGTGAGCCAAGTGGGATTTGTGTACTTGTCATTACCACCACGTATCATCAAGATTGGTGAAAAAATAATTGCCTGTATTTCGGGAACTCGTTATTTCTTAGAACCCCGGCAACCACTCTCAAAGAAAATGGTTTTCCACAGTCTGTGCCTAGGGCTACTTGAAGAGGAAAAAAACCATAGAGACAAAACTGAGAACTCCTTAATTTTTAAAAGTTTCAAAGAGCTACTACAAACCATGTTGGATTTAGAGTTCCAAATTCATCTATCTATATATGAGAGAACAGAGGGAAACCTAAATATAAAAACTGCTACTGTAGACAAACCCTTCAACCTAGAAGAACAAAATTTGGTGAGCCAAGTGGAATTTGTGTCCTAATCATTACCACCATGTAACATCAAGGTTCGGTGAAAAAATATTTGTTGGCATTTCGGAAACTCGTTATTTCTTAGAAGCTTGGCAACCCCTCTCAATGAAAGTGCTTTTCCACATTCTGTGCCTAGGGCTACTTGAAGAGGAAACAAACCATAGAGACAAACCTGAGAACTACTTTTTTTGTCAAGTTTCAAAGAGCTAGTACAAACCATGTTGGATTAGTGTTCCAAATTCATCTATCTGTATTGGAGAGAACAGAGGGGAACATAAATATAAAAACTGCTACTGTAGACGAATGCTTCAAAATAGAAGAAGAAAATTGGGTGAGCCAAGTGGGATTTTTGTACTGGTCATTACCACCAAGTATCATCAAGATTGGGTGAAAAAGTATTTGCTGGTATTTCGGAAACTCGTTGTTTCTTAGAAGCTTGGCAATCCCTCTCAATGAAAGTGCTTTTCCACAGTCTGTGCCTAGGGCTACTGAAGAGGAATCAAACCATAGAGACAAAACTGAGAACTCCTTTATTTTGTCAAGTTTCAAAGGGCTACTACAAACCATGTTGGATTTAGAGTTCCAAATTCATCTATCTATATATTTGAGAACAGAGTGAAACCTAAAAATAAAAACTGCTACTGTAAACGAACGCTTCAACCTAGAAGACAAAATTTGGTGAGCCAAGTGGGATTTGTGTACTTGTCATTATCACAACGTATCATTAAGATTGGGTGAAAAAATATGTGCTGGTATTTTGGAAACTCGTTATTTCTTGGAAGCTTTAAACCCTTTCAATGTAAGGGCTTTTCCACAGTCCCTGCCTAGGGCTACTTGAAGAGGAAACAAACCATAGAGACAAAATTGAGAACAAATTTTTTTTGTCAAGTTTCAAAAAGCTACTACAAACCATGTTGGATTTAGAGTTCCAAATCCATCTATCTATATAGGAGAGCACAGAGGGAAACCTAAATAAAAAACTGCTACTGTAGACGAACACTTCCACCTAGAAGAACAAAATATGGTGAGCCATGTGGGATTTGTGTACTGATCATTAGGACCAAATATCATCAAGATTGGGTGAATAAATATTTGCTGGTATTTCGGAAACTCGTTATTTCTTAGAAGCTGGGCAAACTCTCTCAATAAAAATGCTTTTACACAGTCTGTGCCTACGGCTACTTGAAGAGGAAACAAAGCATAGAGACAAAACTGAGAACTCCTTTATTTTGTCAAGTTTCAAAGAGCTACTACAAACCATGTTGGATTTAGAGTTCCAAATTCATCTATCTATATAAGAGAGAACAGTGAAACCTACATATAAAAACTGGTACTGTAGATGAACGCTTCTACCTAGAAGAACACAATTTGGTGAGCCAAGTGGGATTTGTGTACTTGTCATTATCACAACGTATCATTAAGATTGGGTGAAAAAATATGTGCTGGTATTTTGGAAACTCGTAATTTCTTGGAAGCTTGGCAACCCCTTTCAATGAAAGTGCTTTTCCACAGTCTCTGGTTAGGGCTACTTGAAGAGGAAACGAACCATAGAGAAAAAAATGAGAACTACTTTTTTTTGTCAATTTTCAAAGTGCTACTACAAACCATGTTGGATTTAGAGTTCCAAATTCATCTATCTATATAGGATAGAACAGAGTGACACCTAGAAATAAAAACTGCTACTGTAATTGAACGCATCAACCTAGAAAAACAAAATTTGGTGAGCCAAGTGGGATTTGTGTGCTTGTCATTATCAGCACGTATCATCAAGATTGGGTGAAAAAATATGTGCTGGTATTTTGGAAACTTGTAATTTCTTGGAAGCTTGACAACCCCTTTCAATGAAAGTGCTTTTCCACAGTCTCTGGCTAGGGCTACTTGAAGAGGAAACAAACCATAGAGACAAAATTGAGAACTACTTTTTTTTGTCAAGTTTCAAAAAGCTACTACAAACCATGTTGGATTTAGAGTTCCAAATTCATCTATCTATATAGGATAGAACAGAGTGACACCTAGAAATAAAAACTGCTACTGTAAATGAACGCATCAACCTAGAAGAACAAAATTTGGTGAGCCAAGTGGGATTTGTGTGCTTGTCATTACCAGCACGTATCATCAAGATTGGTTGAAAAAATATGTGCTTGTATTTTGGAAACACGTAATATCTTGGAAGCTTGACAACCCCTTTCAATGAAAGTGCTTTTCCACAGTCTCTGCCTAGGGCTACTTGAAGAGGAAACAAAAAATAGAGAAAAAATTGAGAACTACTTTTTTTTGTCAAGTTTCAAAAAGCTACTACAAACCATGTTGGATTTAGAGTTCCAAATTTATCTATCTATATAGGAGAGAACAGTGGGAAACCTAAATATAAAAACTGCTACTGTGGACGAACGCTTCAACCTAGGAGAACAAAATTTGGTGAGCCAAGTGGGATTCGTGTCCTGATCATTACCACCAAGTATCATCAAGATTGGGTGAAAAAATATTTGCTGGTATTTCGGAAACTCGTTATTTCTTAGAAGCTTGGCAACCCCTCTCAATGAAAATGCTTTTCCACAGTCTGTGCCTACTGCTACTTGAAGAGGAAACAAACCATAGAGACAAAACTGAGAACACTTTTATTTTGTCAAGTTTCAAAGAGCTACTACAAACCATGTTGGATTTAGATTTCCAAATTCATCTATCTATATAGGAGGGAACATTGGGAAACCTAAATATAAAAACTGCTACTGTAGACGAACACTTCAACCTAGAAGAACAAAATTTGGTGAGCCAAGTGGGATTTGTGTCCTGATCATTACCACCACGTATCATCAAGATTGGGTGAAAAAATATTTGCTAGTATTTCGGAAACTCGTTATTTCTTTGAACCTTGGCAACCCCTCTCAATGAAAATGCTTTTCCACAGTCTGTGCCTACTGCTACTTGAAGAGGAAACAAACCATAGAGACAAAACTGAGAACTCCTTTATTTTGTCAAGTTTCAAAAAGCTACTACAAACCATGTTGGATTTAGAGTTCCAAATTCATCTATCTATGTAGGAGAGCACAGAGGGAAACCTAAATATAAATACTGCTACTGTAGACGAACGCTTCAACCTAGAAAAACAAAATTTGGTGAGCCATGTGGGATTTGTGCACTGATCATTAAGACCAAGTATCATCAAGATTGGGTGAAAAAATATTTGCTGGTTTTTCGGAAACTCGTTATTTCATAGAAGCTTGGCAAACCCTCTCAATAAAAATGCTTTTCCACAGTCTGTGCCTACGGCTACTTGAAGAGGAAACAAACCATAGAGACAAAACTGAGAACTCTTTTACTTTGTCAAGTTTCAAAGAGCTACTACAAACCATGTTGGATTTAGTGGTCCAAATTCATTTATCTATATAGGAGAGAACAGAGAGAAAGCTAAATATAAAAACTGCTACGGTAGACGAACGCTTCAACCTTAAAGAACAAAATTTGGTGAGCAAAGTGGGATTGGTGTACTTATCATTACCACCAAGTATCATCAAGATTGGTTGAAAAAATATTTGCTGGTATTTCGGAAAACCGTTATTTCTTAGAAGATTCGCAACCCCTCTCAATGAAAGTTCTTTTCCACAGTCTGTGCCTAGGGCTACTTGAAGAGGAAACAAACCATAGAGACAAAACTGACAACTCCTTTATTTTGTCTAGTTTCAAAGAGCTACTACAAACCATGTTAGATTTAGAGTTCCAAATTCATCTATCTATATAGAAGAGAACAGTGGGAAACTTAAATATAAAAACTGATACTGTATACGAACACTTCAACCTAGAAGAACAAAATTTGGTGAGACAAGTGGGATTTCTGTGCTGATCATTACCACCAAGTATCATAACATTGGGTGAAAAAATATTTGCTGGTATTTCGGAAACTCGTTATTTCTTTGAACCTTGGCAACCCCTCTCAATGAAAGTGCTTTTCCAAAGTCTATGCCTATGGCTAGTTGAAGAGGAAACAAATCATTGAGAGAAAACTGAGAACTCCTTTATTTTGTCAAGTTTCAAAAAGCTAATACAAACCATGTTGGATTTAGGGTTCCAAATTCATCTATCTATGTAGGAAAGCACAGAGGGAAACCTAAATATAAAAACTGCTACTCTAGACGAACGCTTCAACCTAGAAGAACAAAATTTGGTGAGCCATGTGGGATTTGTGTACTGATCATTAAGACCAAGTATCATCAAGACTGGGTGAAAAAATATTTGCTGATATTTCGGAAACTCGTTATTTCTTAGAAGCTTGGCAAACCCTCTCAATGTAATGCTTTTCCACAGTCTGTGCCTACGGCTACTTGAAGAGGAAACAAACCATAGAGACAAAATTGAGACTACATTTTTTGGTCAAGTTTCAAAAAGCTACAACAAACCATGTTGGATTTAGAGTTCCAAATTCATCTATCTATATAGGAGAGAACAGAGGGAAACCTAAATATAAAAACTGCTACTGTAGACGAACACTTCAACCTAGAAGAACAAAATTTGGTGAGCCAAGTGGGATTTGTGTCCTGATCATTACCACCAAGTATCATCATGATTCGGTGAAAAAATATTTGCTGGTATTTCGGAAACTAGTTATTTCTTAGAAGCTTGGCACACCCTCTCAATGAAAATGCTTTTCAACAGTCTGTGCCTACTGCTACTTGAAGAGGAAACAAACCATAGAGACAAAACTGAGAACTCTTTTACTTTGTCAAGTTTCAAAGAGCTACTACAAACCATGTTGGATTTAGTGGTCCAAATTCATTTATCTATATAGGAGAGAACAGAGAGAAAGCTAAATATAAAAACTGCTACGGTAGACGAACGCTTCAACCTTAAAGAACAAAATTTGGTGAGCAACGTGGGATTGGTGTACTTATCATTACCACCAAGTATCATCAAGATTGGTTGAAAAAATATTTGCTGGTATTTCGGAAAACCGTTATTTCTTAGAAGATTCACAACCCCTCTCAATGAAAGTTCTTTTCCACAGTCTGTGCCTAGGGCTACTTGAAGAGGAAACAAACCATAGAGACAAAACTGACAACTCCTTTATTTTGTCTAGTTTCAAAGAGCTACTACAAACCATGTTAGATTTAGAGTTCCAAATTCATCTATCTATATAGAAGAGAACAGTGGGAAACTTAAATATAAAAACTGATACTGTATACGAACACTTCAACCTAGAAGAACAAAATTTGGTGAGACAAGTGGGATTTCTGTGCTGATCATTACCACCAAGTATCATAAAATTGGGTGAAAAAATATTTGCTGGTATTTCGGAAACTCGTTATTTCTTTGAACCTTGGCAACCCCTCTCAATGAAAGTGCTTTTCCAAAGTCTATGCCTATGGCTAGTTGAAGAGGAAACAAATCATTGAGAGAAAACTGAGAACTCCTTTATTTTGTCAAGTTTCAAAAAGCTACTACAAACCATGTTGGATTTAGGGTTCCAAATTCATCTATCTATGTAGGAGAGCACAGAGGGAAACCTAAATATAAAAACTGCTACTCTAAACGAACGCTTCAACCTAGAAGAACAAAATTTGGTGAGCCATGTGGGATTTGTGTACTGATCATTAAGACCAAGTATCATCAAGACTGGGTGAAAAAATATTTGCTGCTATTTCGGAAACTCGTTATTTCTTAGAAGCTTGGCAAACCCTCTCAATGTAATGCTTTTCCACAGTCTGTGCCTACGGCTACTTGAAGAGGAAACAAACCATAGAGACAAAACTGAGAACTCCTTTATTTTGTCAAGGTTCAAAGCGATATTACAAACCATTTTGGATTTAGAGTTCCAAATTCATCTATCAATATAAGAGAGAACAGAGTGAAACCTACATACAAAAACTGCTACTGTAAATGAACGCTTCAACCTAGAAGAACACAATTTGGTGAGCCAAGTGAGATTTGTGTACTGATCATTACCACCACGTATCATCAAGATTGGGTGAAAAAATATTTGCTGGTATTTTGGAAACTCGTAATTTCTTGGAAGCTTGGCAACCCCTTTCAATGAAAGTGCTTTTCCACAGTCTCTTCTTAGGGCTACTTGAAGAGGAAACAAACCATAGAGACAAAACTGAGAGCTACTTTATTTTGTCAAGTTTCAAAGAGCTACTACAAACCATGTTGGATTTAGAGTTCCAAATTCATCTATCTATATATTTGAGAACAGAGTGAAACATAAAAATAAAAACTGCTACTGTAAACGAACGCTTCAACCTAGAAGAACAAAATTTGGTGAGCCAAGTAGGATTTGTGTACTTGTCATTACCACCACGTATCATCAAGGTTGGGTGAAAAAATATTTCCTGGTATTTTGGAAACTCGTAATTTCTTGGAAGCTTTGCAACCCCTTTCAATGAAAGTGCTTTTCCACAGTCTCTGCTTAGGGCTACTTGAAGAGGAAACAAACCATTGAGAAAAAACTGAGAACTCCTTTATTTTGTCAAGTTTCAAAGAGCTACTAAAAACCATGTTGGGTTTAGAGTTCCAAATACATCTATCTATATAGGAGAGCAGAGAGGAAAACCTAAAAATAAAAACTGCTACTGTAGACGAATGCTTTAAACTAGAAGAACAAAATTTGGTGAGCCAAGTGGGATTTGTGTACTGATCATTACCACCAAGTATCATGAAGATTGGGTGAAAAAATATTTGCTGGTATTTCAGAAACTCGTAATTTCTTGGAAGCTTGGCAACCCCTTTCAATGAAAGTGCTTTTCCACAGTCTCTGCTTATTGCTACTTGAAGAGGAAATAAATCATAGAGACAAAACTGAGAAATGCTTTTTTTTTTGTCAAGTTTCAAAGAGCTACTACAAACCATGTTGGATTTAGAGTTCCAAATTCATCTATGTATATATTTGAGAACAGAGTGAAACATAAAAATAAAAACTGCTACTGTGAACGAACGCTTCAACCTAGAAGAACAAAATTTGGTGAGCTAAGTAGGATTTGTGTACTTGTCATTACCACCACGTATCAACAAGGTTGGGTGAAAAAATATTTCCTGGTATTTTGGAAACTCGTAATTTCTTGGAAGCTTTGCAACCCCTTTCAATGAAAGTGCTTTTCCACAGTCTCTGCTTAGGGCTACTTGAAGAGGAAACAAACGATAGAGAAAAAACTGAGAACTACTTTTTTTTGTCAATTTTCAAAGAGCTACTACAAACCATGTTGGATTTAGAGTTCCAAATTCATCTATGTATATATTTGAGAACAGAGTGAAACATAAAAATAAAAACTGCTACTGTAAACGAACGCTTCAACCTAGAAGAACAAAATTTGGTGAGCTAAGTAGGATTTGTGTACTTGTCATTACCACCACGTATCATCAAGGTTGGGTGAAAAAATATTTCCTGGTATTTTGGAAACTCGTAATTTCTTGGAAGCTTTGCAACCCCTTTCAATGAAAGTGCTTTTCCACAGTCTCTGCTTAGGGCTACTTGAAGAGGAAACAAACCATAGAGAAAAAACTGAGAACTACTTTTTTTTGTCAATTTTCAAAGAGCTACTACAAACCATGTTGGATTTAGAGTTCCAAATTCATCTATCTATTTAGGATAGAACAGAGTGACACCTAAAAATAAAAACTGCTACTGTAAACGAACGCTTCAACCTAGAAGAACAAAATTTGGTGAGCCAAGTGGGATTTGTGTACTTGTCATTACCACCACGTATCATCAAGATTGGGTGAAAAAATATGTGGGGTTATTTTGGAAACTCTTAATTTCTTGGAAGCTTGGAAACCCCTTTCAATGAAAGTGCTTTTCCACAGTCTCTGCCTAGGGCTGCTTGAAGAGGAAACAAACCATAGAGACAAAATTGAGAACTACTTTTTTTTGTCAAGTTTCAAAAAGCTACTACAAACCATGTTGGATTTAGAGTTCCAAATTCATCTACCTCTATAGGAGAGAAAAAGGGAAACCTAAATATAAAAACTGCTACTGTAGACGAACGCTTCAACATAGAAGAACAAAATTTGGTGAGCCAAGTGGGATTTTTGTCCTGATCATTACCACCACGTATCATCAAGATTGGGTGAAAAAATATTTGCTGGTATTTCGGAAACTCGTAATTTCTTCGAAGCTTGGCAACCCCTTTCAATTAAAGTGCTTTTCCACAGTCTATTCTTAGGGCTACTTGAAGAGGAAAGAAACCATAGAGAGAAAACTGAGAAATGCTTTTTTTTTTGTCAAGTTTCAAAGAGCTACTACAAACCATGTTGGATTTAGAGTTCCAAATTTATATATCTTTATAGGAGGGAACAGAGGGAAACCTAAATATAAAAACTGCTACTATAGACGAACGCTTCAACCTAGAAGAACAAAATTTGGTGAGCCAAGTGGGATTTGTTTACTTATCATTACCACCGAGTATCATCAAGATTGGGTGAAAAAATATTTGCTGCTATTTCGGAAACTCGTTATTTCTTAGAAGCTTGGCAACCCCTCTCAATGAAAGTGCTTTTCCACAGCCTGTGCTTAGGGCTACTTGAAGAGGAAACAAACCATAGAGACAAAACTGAGAACTCCTTTATTTTGTCATGTTTCAAAGACCTACTACATCCATGTTGGATTTAGTGTTCCAAATTCATCTATCTATATAAGAGAGAACAGAGTGAAACCTACATATAAAAACTGCTACTGTAGATGAATGCTTCAATACTACAAGAACACAATTTGGTGAGCCAAGTGAGATTTGCGTACTGATCATTACCACCATGTATCATCAACATTGGGTGAAAAAATATTTGCTGGTGTTTTGGAAACTCGTAATTTCTTTGAAGCTTGGCAACCCCTTTCAATGAAAGTGCTTTTCCACAGTCTCTTCTTAGGGCTACTTGAAGAGGAAACAAACCATAGAGACAAAACTGAGAGCTACTTTATTTTGTCAAGTTTCAAAGAGCTACTACAAACCATGTTGGATTTAGAGTTCCAAATTCATCTATCTATATATTTGAGAACAGAGTGAAACATAAAAATAAAAACTGCTACTGTAAACGAACTCTTCAACCTAGAAGAACAACATTTGGTGAGCTAAGTAGGATTTGTGTACTTGTCATTACCACCACGTATCATCAAGGTTGGGAGAAAAAATATTTCCTGGTATTTTGTTTTTTTTTTTTTGTTTGTTTTTTTGTTTTTTATTTTTTTTTTTTATTGGTTGTTCAAAACCCTACAAAGCTCTTGACGTATCATATTTCATACATTAGCATACATTAGCTTCAAGTGAGTTATGAACTCCCTTTTAAACCCCAAGTACAGATTGCAGAATCACATGGGTTACACATCCACATTTTTACATAGTACCATAACAGTAACTGTTGTATTCTGCTACCTTTCCTATCCTCTACTATCCCCCCTCCCCTCCCCTCCCATCTTCTCTCTCTACCCCTTCTACTGTAATTCATTTCTCACCTTGTTTATTTTCCCATTCCACTTACAACCTCTTATATGTAATTTAGTATAACAATGAGGGTCTCCCTCCGTTTCCATGCAATTCCCCTTTTCTCTCCCTTTCCCTCCCACCTCATGTCTCTGTTTAATGTTAATCTTTTCTTCCTGCTCTTCCTCCCTGCTTTATTCTTAGTTGCTCTCATTATATCAAAGATGACATTTGGTATTTGTTTTTTAGGGATTGGCTAGCTTCACTAAGCATAATCTGCTCTAGTGCCATCCATTTCCCTGCAAATTCCAAGATTTTGTCATTTTTTAGTGCTGCGTAATACTCCATGGTGTATAGATGCCACATTTTTTTAATCCATTCATCCATTGAAGGGCATCTGGGTTGGTTTCACAATCTAGCTATTGTAAATTGTGCTGCTATGAACATCGATGTGGCAGTATCCCTGTAATACGCTCTTTTAAGGTCTTCAGGGAATAGTCCGAGAAGGGCAATAGCTGGGTCAAATGGTGGTTCCATTCCCAGCTTTCCCAGGAATCTCCATACTGCTTTCCAAATTGGTCGCACCAATTTGCAGCCCCACCAGCAATGTACAAGAGAACCCTTTTCCCCACATCCTCGCCAGCACTTGTTGTTGTTTGATTTCATAATGGCTGCCAATCTTACTGGAGTGAGATGGTATCTTAGGGTGGTTTTGATTTGCATTTCTCTGACTGCTAGAGATGATGAGCATTTTTTCATGTACTTGTTGATTGATTGTATGTCCTCCTCTGAGAAGTTTCTGTTCAGGTCCTTGGCCCATTTGTTGATTGGGTTATTTGTTATCTTGTTGTCTAATTTTTTGAGTTCTTTGTATATTCTTGATATTAGGGCTCTATCTGATGTGTGAGGAGTAAATATTTGTTCCCATGATGTAGGCTCCCTATTTACTTCTCTTATTGTTTCTCTTGCTGTGAAAAAACTTTTTAGTTTGAGTAAGTCCCATTTGTTGATTCTTGCTATTAACTCTTGTGCTATGGGTGTCCTATTAAGGAATAGGAGCCCGACCCCACTATATGTAGATCGTAGCCAACTCTTTCTTCTATCAGACGCAGAGTCTCTGATTTGATATCAAGGTCTTTGATCCATTTTGAGTTAACTTTTGTGCATGGTGAGAGGAGGGGGTTCAGTTTCATTTTGTTGCATATGGATTTCCAGTTTTCCCAACACCATTTGTTGAAGATGCTATCCTTCCTCCATTGCATGTTTTTAGCCCCTTTATCAAATATAAGATAGTTGTAACTTTGTGGATTGGTCTCTGTGTCCTCTATTCTGTACCATTGGTCCACCCGCCTGTTTTGGTACCAGTACCATGCTGTCTTTGTTACTATTGCTCTGTAATATAGTTTGAAATCTGGTATCGCTATACCGCCTGATTCGCACTTCCTGCTTAGAATTGCTTTTGCTATTCTGGGTCTTTTATTTTTCCATATGAATTTCATGATTGCTTTATCTATTTCTACAAGCAATGCCTTTGGGATTTTGATTGGCATTGCATTAAACCTATATAGAACTTTTGGTAATATCGCCATTTTGATGATGTTAGTTCTGCCTATCCATGAACAGGGTATATTTTTCCATCTTCTAAGATCTTCTTCTACTTCTCTCTTTAGGGTTCTGTAGTTTTCATTGTATAAGTCTTTCACCTCTTTTGTTAGGTTGATTCCCAAGTATTTTATTTTTTTTGAGGATATTGTGAATGGAGTGGTCTTCCTCATTTCCATTTCAGAAGTTTTGTTGCTGATATACAGGAATGCCTTTGATTTATGCGTGTTGATTTTATATCCTGCTACTTTGCTGAATTCATTTATTAGTTCTAGTAGTTTTTTGTAGACCCTTTTGGGTCTTCTAGGTATAAAATCATGTCATCCGCAAATAATGATAATTTAAGTTCTTCTTTTCCAATTTTTATGCCTTTAATTTCTTTTGTCTGTCTAATTGCTCTGGCCAGTGTTTCGAGAACTATATTGAATAGAAGTGGTGATAGAGGGCATCCCTGTCTTGTTCCAGATTTTAGAGGGAATGCCTTCAATTTTTCTCCATTCAGAATGATGCTAGCCTGAGGCTTAGCATAGATAGCTTTTACAATGTCAAGGTAATTTCCTGTTATCCCTAGTTTTTCTAATGTTTTGAACATAAAGGGATGCTGTATTTTGTCGAATGCTTTTTCTGCGTCTATCGAGATGATCATATGGTTCTTATCTTTAAGTCTATTGATGTGGTGAATAACATTTATTGATTTCCGTATATTGAACCATCCTTGCATCCCAGGGATGAATCCTACTTGATCATGGTGCACAATTTTTTTGATGTGCCTTTGTATCCGATTCGCCAGAATTTTATTGAGGATTTTTGCATCTAGGTTCATCAGGGATATTGGTCTGTAATTTTCTTTCTTTGAGGTGTCTTTGTCTGGTTTCGGAATCAACGTGATGTTGGCCTCATAGAATGAATTTGGAAGAGCTCCCTCTTTTTCTATTTTCTGAAATAACTTGAAAAGTATTGGTATTAATTCTTCTTTAAAAGTTTTGTAAAACTCCGCTGTATACCCATCCGGTCCTGGGCTTTTCTTGGTGGGGAGTCTCTTGATTGCTTCTTCAATTTCCTCCATTGATATTGGTCTGTTCAAATTGTGTGTATCCTCCTGACTCAGTCTGGGCAAATCATATGTCTTAAGAAATTTATCGATGTCTTCACTATCTTCTATTTTATTGGAATATAGGTTTTCAAAATAATTTCTAATTGTCTTCTGTATTTCTGTAGCATCTGTTGTGATATTGCCTTTTTCATCCCGTATGTTAGTAATTTGAGTTCTCTCTCTTCTTCTCTTCGTTAGCATGGCTAAGGGTCTATCAATCTTGTTTATTTTTTCGAAGAACCAACTTTTAGTTTTGTTGATTTTTTCAATAGTTTCTTTTGTTTCAATTTCGTTGATTTCCGCTCTGATTTTAATTATTTCTTGCCTTCTGCTGCATTTGCTGTTGTTTTGTTCTTCCTTTTCCAGGGCTTTGAGATGAAGTGTGAGCTCATTTATTTGTTGGTTTTTCTTTTTTTTGAGGAATGACCTCCAGGCGATGAATTTCCCTCTTAAAACTGCTTTCATTGTGTCCCATAGATTCCGATAAGTTGTGTCTGTATTTTCATTTATCTCTAAGAATTTTTTGATTTCCTCCTTTATGTCTTCTGTAACCCATTGATCATTCAGTAACATATTGTTCATTTTCCATGTGATATAGGATTTTCTCATCCTTCTTTTATCATTGATTTCCAGTTTCATTCCATTATGATCAGATAAAATGCATGGTATTATCTCCACCCCTTTATATTTACTGAGGTTTGCCCTATGGCATAATATATGGTCTATTTTTGAGAAGGATCCATGTGCTGCTGAGAAAAAAGTATATCCACTTGATGATGGTTGATATATTCTATATAAGTCAGTTAAGTCTAGGTTATTGATTGTGTTATTTAGATCTATAGTTTCTTTATTCAACTTTTGTTTGGAGGATCTGTCCAATGGTGAGAGAGGTGTGTTGAAGTCACCCATAATTATTGTATTGTGGTCTATTTGATTCTTGAACTTGAGGAGAATTTGTTTTATGAACGTCGCAGCACCATTATTTGGTGAATAAATATTGATAATCGTTATGTCTTGTTGGTGAATGGTTCCTTTTAACAGTATATAATGGCCTTCCTTATCCCTTTGGATTAACTTAGTCTTGAAGTCGATTTTGTTCGATATGAGGATGGCCACACCTGCTTGTTTGCGAGGACTGTGTGCATGGTATATTTTTTCCCAACCTTTCACCTTCAGCCTGTGTATGTCTTTTCCTGTCAGATGTGTCTCCTGGAGGCAGCATATTGTTGGATTTGTTTTTTTAATCCATGTTACCAGTCTATGTCGCTTTATTGGAGAGTTTAAACCATTAATGTTTAGAGTTACTATTGCTATATGGTTTGTACTTCCATCCATGTTTGATTATTTGTCTCTCTCTTTTTTTTTTTTATTTTGTTTATTTCTCCATGATTAGCTTTCCCCCCTCCGTCAGTCTTTACTGGGGCACTTCCCACTGTTGGCTTTGGTTATTGTTTCTCATTTCTTCCTCATGTAGTGTTTCGCTCAAGATATTCTGCAATGCTGGTTTTCTGGCTGCAAATTCTTTTAGCTTTTGTTTATCATGAAAGATTTTTATTTCATTGTCGTACCTGAAGCTTAATTTTGCTGGATACAGAATTCTTGGTTGGCATCCATTGTCTTTCAGTGTTTGAAATACGTTGTTCCAGGATCTTCTCGCTTTCAGTGTCTGAGATGAAAAATCCGCTGTTAACCTTATTGGTTTACCCCTGAATGTAATCTGCCTCCTTTCTCTTGTAGCTTTTAATATTTTCTCTTTGTTCTGTATATTGGATATCTTCATAACAATGTGTCTTGGCGTTGGTCTACTTTGATTTTGTATGCTCGGTGTTCTGTATGCATCTACAATTTGTATATCTGTTTCCTTTTTTATTTCTGGAAAGTTTTCTGTAATTATTTCATGTAGTAGATTACACATTCCCTTGGTTTGAATCTCTGTGCCTTCCTCTATCCCGATCACTCTTAAATTTGGTTTTTTAATGTTATCACATATCTCTTGGATGCTTCTCTCGTGATTTTTAACCAGCCTATCAGAGTTGGCTAGACTCTTTTCAAGATGATATATTTTGTCTTCATTATCTGATGTTCTGGCTTCTACTTGCTCCACTCTGTTAGTGATACTCTCATTTGAGTTTTTAATTTGGTTTATAAGTTCCTTCATTTCTAAGATTATTGTCTGATTCTTTTTTATAATCTCTATCTCCTGATAAAGATGCTTAACTTCTTCTTTTATCTGTTTTTGTAATTCGTTCTCAATGTGTTCTTTTGCTGCTTGAATTTGCTGTCTTGTATCCTCTTTAAGGTTCCATTCCATCTGTCTAAGGTATTCCTTGAGGTCTTTATATGACCATTTTTCTGATGAATCTATATTCTCCTGGATATTTAGGCCTTCCTGCATTGTACTCCTTTCCTTCCTTGCTTTTTCATATTGCTTCTTGTTCTGTTTGACTACTGAGTTGTTGATTACTCCTATAAATTTATTTGCTGCTTGGGAGGAAAGGTATTATAGGGGGAGGGAATAAGTCACCAAAGAGAATGAGAGTAAGCAGGCAGAATTCAAGGAAGGGGGAATATGAGAATTGGAAATAAATGCAAAGACAGAAGAAAAGAAGAGAGAGAGAAAGGAAACAGAAAATTAAAAAGAATTAAAAAGAAATCATAATTGCAATAATAAAAATGAAAATTAGTATTAAAAAATAAGATAAAATGAATTAAAAAAATTTTGGGGAAAGCAAGAACAAAAACAAAACAAAACCAATAAAAAAAAAATTAAAAAATTTTTAATACATGCAGTCTTTTAGACTCTTCAATTCAGATTGTTAACTACAATTCTGGTATGAGAGAGATCGTCCATAGTGTGAATAAAACAGGAGACCAGAGAAAAGAGAAAAAAAAAAAAAAAAAAAAAAACATGCAGTCTTAGAGTTCGATTCCCTATTCTTCCAGTAGGTGGAGCTGTGCCCACTGGGCCACGCTTCTCCTCTCAGTAGGCGGGAGCCAGTCACTCTGCAGCAGCTCTTCCTCCTGGACTGGGCGGGTCTCTAATCCTGAGTGCACCGGTGATGCTCACCACAATATTGGCTACACGCCAACTCTGCTGCTCCTGTGAGCCCTGTTTTCAAGAACGCCTGGGCACATTCTCCCTGTTTGCCATTCCCTTGGACCCTAAGTTTGTAGAGCTTGGGGCTGAGAACCCCCAGCGAATTTGCTTGCCCTCTGGTAGCCACGCCCCTGAAAGCTGGTGCAAGAGACCTCAGTTGTCAGCACTGGTGATAGCGGTAGCCGGAATTCCGCGCCGCGGGTCCCGCGCCACTCCTGATTCCCCCGTGCAATAGCTGGGAGGGCGGGGCTTTTAGCAGCGCCCGGCAGGCGGGGACTGTCCATACGAGCGCGGGGTTGGGGGTTGGGGTGGTTGTTTCCAGTGCCGAACCGCCAAAGGCGGCTCACAGAGCTGGGAAGGCAGGACCCAGCCTTCCGTATGCTCGCTGCAATGTGTGAGCAGCGGTTTTTCGGCTGGGCCGGCGGGACTGCGCCCCAGTAGGAGCTGTTTACACGAGCGCGGCGGGGCAGGGGTGGGGGGTGGGGGTCGTTGTTCACAGCGCCGAGCCGGCGGGGGGAGGGGGTGATGGGGGGGGTGGTCGTTTGCAGCGCCGAGCCGCCTCTGCGCTAGGCCGGCTGGGGCCCAAGCAGGCTGTGGCCGTTTGTAAGTACACTGCAAAGTGTGGGCAGCAGCGGGAGTTCAGCGTTGGCAGTGAGTTCCTGCTGAGTTTCACTAGCTGAGATTCACTCGTCTGGGACAAAGTGACCCCTCTAATAGACTTACTAGTTCCCGGCAGGTCTCCTTTCTGCGGAATTTTGCTAGAAGTCCCTCAGCAGGCCGTATGCAGGTGAATTAATGGTCCTCTCTGCTCCCGTTCCTGCGGAGGCATTGAAAGTGCTGCTTCCTTGCCGGCAGCCATGTTGGGTCCCCCTTTCCTGGTATTTTGTAAACTCGTAATTTCTTGGAAGCTTTGCAACCCCTTTCAATGAAAGTGCTTTTCCACAGTCTCTGCTTAGGGCTACTTGAAGAGGAAACAAACCATAGAGAAAAAACTGAGAACTCCTTTATTTTGTCAAGTTTCAAAGAGCTACTAAAAACCATGTTGGGTTTAGAGTTCCAAATACATCTATCTATATAGGAGAGCAGAGAGGAAAACCTAAAAATAAAAACTGCTACTGTAGACGAATGCTTTAAACTAGAAGAACAAAATTTGGTGAGCCAAGTGGGATTTGTGTACTGATCATTACCACCAAGTATCATGAAGATTGGGTGAAAAAATATTTGCTGGTATTTCAGAAACTCGTAATTTCTTGGAAGCTTGGCAACCCCTTTCAATGAAAGTGCTTTTCCACAGTCTCTGCTTATTGCTACTTGAAGAGGAAACAAATCATAGAGACAAAACTGAGAAATGCTTTTTTTTTGTCAAGTTTCAAAGAGCTACTACAAACCATGTTGGATTTAGAGTTCCAAATTCATCTATGTATATATTTGAGAACAGAGTGAAACATAAAAATAAAAACTGCTACTGTAAACGAACGCTTCAACCTAGAAGAACAAAATTTGGTGAGCTAAGCAGGATTTGTGTACTTGTCATTACCACCACGTATCATCAAGGTTGGGTGAAAAAATATTTCCTGGTATTTTGGAAACTCATAATTTCTTGGAAGCTTTGCAACCCCTTTCAATGAAAGTGCTTTTCCACAGTCTCTGCTTAGGGCTACTTGAAGAGGAAACAAATCATAGAGAAAAAACTGAGAACTACTTTTTTTTTTGTCAATTTTCAAAGAGCTACTACAAACCATGTTGGATTTAGAGTTCCAAATTCATCTATCTATTTAGGATAGAACAGAGTGACACCTAAAAATAAAAACTGCTACTGTAAACGAACGCTTCAACCTAGAAGAACAAAATTTGGTGAGCCAAGTGGGATTTGTGTACTTGTCATTACCACCACGTATCATCAAGATTGGGTGAAAAAATATGTGGGGTTATTTTGGAAACTCGTAATTTCTTGGAAGCTTGGAAACCCCTTTCAATGAAAGTGCTTTTCCACAGTCTCTGCCTAGGGCTGCTTGAAGAGGAAACAAACCATAGAGACAAAATTGAGAACTACTTTTTTTTGTCAAGTTTCAAAAAGCTACTACAAACCATGTTGGATTTAGAGTTCCAAATTCATCTACCTCTATAGAAGAGAAAAAGGGAAACCTAAATATAAAAACTGCTACTGTAGACGAACGCTTCAACATAGAAGAACAAAATTTGGTGAGCCAAGTGGGATTTTTGTCCTGATCATTACCACCACGTATCATCAAGATTGGGTGAAAAAATATTTGCTGGTATTTCGGAAACTCGTAATTTCTTCGAAGCTTGGCAACCCCTTTCAATTAAAGTGCTTTTCCACAGTCTATTCTTAGGGCTACTTGAAGAGGAAAGAAACCATAGAGACAAAACTGAGAAATGCTTTTTTTTTTTGTCAAGTTTCAAAGAGCTACTACAAACCATGTTGGATTTAGAGTTCCAAATTCATATATCTTTATAGGAGGGAACAGAGGGAAACCTAAATATAAAAACTGCTACTATAGACGAACGCTTCAACCTAGAAGAACAAAATTTGGTGAGCCAAGTGGGATTTGTTTACTTATCATTACCACCGAGTATCATCAAGATTGGGTGAAAAAATATTTGCTGCTATTTCGGAAACTCGTTATTTCTTAGAAGCTTGGCAACCCCTCTCAATGAAAGTGCTTTTCCACAGCCTGTGCTTAGGGCTACATGAAGAGGAAACAAACCATAGAGACAAAACTGAGAACTCCTTTATTTTGTCATGTTTCAAAGACCTACTACATCCATGTTGGATTTAGTGTTCCAAATTCATCTATCTATATAAGAGAGAACAGAGTGAAACCTACATATAAAAACTGCTACTGTAGATGAACGCTTCAATACTACAAGAACACAATTTGGTGAGCCAAGTGAGATTTGCGTACTGATCATTACCACCATGTATCATCAACATTGGGTGAAAAAATATTTGCTGGTATTTTGGAAACTCGTAATTTCTTTGAAGCTTGGCAACCCCTTTCAATGAAAGTGCTTTTCCACAGTCTCTTCTTAGGGCTACTTGAAGAGGAAACAAACCATAGAGACAAAACTGAGAGCTACTTTATTTTGTCAAGTTTCAAAGAGCTACTACAAACCATGTTGGATTTAGAGTTCCAAATTCATCTATCTATATATTTGAGAACAGAGTGAAACATAAAAATAAAAACTGCTACTGTAAACGAACGCTTCAACCTACAAGAACAACATTTGAGGAGCTAAGTAGGATTTGTGTACTTGTCATTACCACCACGTATCATCAAGGTTGGGTGAAAAAATATTTCCTGGTATTTTGGAAACTCGTAATTTCTTGGAAGCTTTGCAACCCCTTTCAATGAAAGTGCTTTTCCACAGTCTCTGCTTAGGGCTACTTGAAGAGGAAACAAAACATAGAGAAAAAACTGAGAACTCCTTTATTTTGTCAAGTTTCAAAGAGCTACTAAAAACCATGTTGGGTTTAGAGTTCCAAATACATCTATCTATATAGGAGAGCAGAGAGGAAAACCTAAAAATAAAAACTGCTACTGTAGAGGAATGCTTTAAACTAGAAGAACAAAATTTGGTGAGCCAAGTGGGATTTGTGTACTGATCATTACCACCAAGTATCATCAAGATTGGGTGAAAAAATATTTGCTGGTATTTCAGAAACTCGTAATTTCTTCGAAGCTTGGAAACCCCTTTCAATTAAAGTGTTTTTCCACAGTCTATTCTTAGGGCTACTTGAAGAGGAAAGAAACCATCGAGACAAAACTGAGAAATGCTTTTTTTTTTGTCAAGTTTCAAAGAGCTACTACAAACCATGTTGGATTTAGAGTTCCAAATTCATATATCTTTATAGGAGGGAACAGAGGGAAACCTAAATATAAAAACTGCTACTATAGACGAACGCTTCAACCTAGAAGAACAAAATTTGGTGAGCCAAGTGGGATTTGTTTACTTATCATTACCACCGAGTATCATCAAGATTGGGTGAAAAAATATTTGCTGCTATTTCGGAAACTCGTTATTTCTTAGAAGCTTGGCAACCCCTCTCAATGAAAGTGCTTTTCCACAGCCTGTGCTTAGGGCTACTTGAAGAGGAAACAAACCATAGAGACAAAACTGAGAACTCCTTTATTTTGTCATGTTTCAAAGACCTACTACATCCATGTTGGATTTAGTGTTCCAAATTCATCTATCTATATAAGAGAGAACAGAGTGAAACCTACATATAAAAACTGGAACTGTAGATGAACGCTTCAATACTACAAGAACACAATTTGGTGAGCCAAGTGAGATTTGCGTACTGATCATTACCACCATGTATCATCAACATTGGGTGAAAAAATATTTGCTGGTATTTTGGAAACTCGTAATTTCTTGGAAGCTTGGAAACCCCTTTCAATGAAAGTGCTTTTCCACAGTCTCTGCCTAGGGCTGCTTGAAGAGGAAACAAACCATAGAGACAAAATTGAGAACTACTTTTTTTTGTCAAGTTTCAAAAAGCTACTACAAACCATGTTGGATTTAGAGTTAAAATTCATCTACCTCTATAGGAGAGAAAAAGGGAAACCTAAATATAAAAACTGCTACTGTAGACGAACGCTTCAACCTAGAAGAACAAAATTTGGTGAGCCAAGTGGGATTTTTGTCCTGATCATTACCACCAAGTATCATCAAGGTTGGGTGAAAAAATATTTCCTGGTATTTTGGAAACTCGTAATTTCTTGGAAGCTTTGCAACCCCTTTCAATGAAAGTGCTTTTCCACAGTCTCTGCTTAGGGCTACTTGAAGAGGAAACAAACCATAGAGAAAAAACTGAGAACTACTTTTTTTTTGTCAATTTTCAAAGAGCTACTACAAACCATGTTGGATTTAGAGTTCCAAATTCATCTATCTATTTAGGATAGAACAGAGTGACACCTAAAAATAAAAACTGCTACTGTAAACGAACGCTTCAACCTAGAAGAACAATATTTGGTGAGCCAAGTGGGATTTGTGTACTTGTCATTACCACCACGTATCATCAAGATTGGGTGAAAAAATATGTGGGGTTATTTTGGAAACTCGTAATTTCTTGGAAGCTTGGAAACCCCTTTCAATGAAAGTGCTTTTCCACAGTCTCTGCCTAGGGCTGCTTGAAGAGGAAACAAACCATAGAGACAAAATTGAGAACAACTTTTTTTTGTCAAGTTTCAAAAAGCTACTAAAAACCATGTTGGATTTGAGTTCCAAATTCATCTACCTCTATAGGAGAGAAAAAGGGAAACCTAAATATAAAAACTGCTACTGTAGACGAACGCTTCAACCTAGAAGAACAAAATTTGGTGAGCCAAGTGGGATTTTTGTCCTGATCATTACCACCAAGTATCATCAAGATTGGGAGAAAAAATATTTGCTGCTATTTCGGAAACTCGTTATTTCTTAGAAGCTTGGCAACCCCTCTCAATGAAAGTGCTTTTCCACAGCCTGTGCTTAGGGCTACTTGAAGAGGAAACAAACCATAGAGACAAAACTGAGAACTCCTTTATTTTGTCATGTTTCAAAGAGCTTACTACATCCATGTTGGATTTAGAGTTCAAAATTCATCTATCTATATAAGAGAGAACAGAGTGAAACCTACATATAAAAACTCCTTGTAGATGAACGCTTCAACCTAGAAGAACACAATTTGGTGAACCAAGTGAGATTTGTGTACTGATCATTACCACCACGTATCATCAAGTTTGGGTGAAAAAATATTTGCTGGTATTTTGTAAACTCGTAATTTCTTGGAAGATTGGCAACCCCTTTCATTGAAAGTGCTTTTCCACAGTCTCTTCTTAGGGCTACTTGAAGAGGAAACAAACCATAGACACAAAACTGAGAGCTACTTTATTTTGTCAAGTTTCAAAGAGCTACTACAAACCATGTTGGATTTAGAGTTCCAAATTCATCTACCTGTATAGGAGAGAAAAAGTGAAACCTAAATATAAAAACTGCAACTGTAGACGAACGCTTCAACCTAGAAGAACAAAATTGGGTGAGCCAAGTGGGATTTTTGTCCTGATCATTACCACCAAGTATCATCAAGATTGGGAGAAAAAATATTTGCTGCTATTTCGGAAACTCGTTATTTCTTAGAAGCTTGGCAACCCCTCTCAATGAAAGTGCTTTTCCACAGCCTGTGCTTAGGACTACTTGAAGAGGAAACAAACCATAGAGACAAAACTGAGAACTCCATTATTTTGTCATGTTTCAAAGAGCTACTACATCCATGTTGGATTTAGAGTTCCAAATTCATCTATCTATATAAGAGAGAACAGAGTGAAACCTACATATAAAAACTGCTACTGTAGATGAACGCTTCCACCTAGAAGAACACAATTTGGTGCGCCAAGTGTGATTTGTGTACTGATCATTACCACCACGTATCATCAAGATTGGGTGAAAAAATATTTGCTGGTATTTCGGAAACTTGTAATTTCTTGGAAGCTTGGCAACCCCTTTCAATTAAAGTGCTTTTCCACAGACTCTGCTTAGGGATACTTGAAGAGGAAACAAAACATAGACACAAAACTGAGAACTACTTTTTTTTGTCAAGTTTCAAAGAGCTACTACAAACCATGTTGGATTCAGAGTTCCAAATTCATCTCTCTATATATTTGAGAACAGAGTGAAACCTAAAAATAAAAACTGCTACAGTAAACGAACGCTTCAACCTACAAGAACAAACTTTGGTGAGCCAAGTAGGATTTGTGTACTTGTCATTACCACCACGTATCATCAAGATTCGGTTAAAAAATATTTCCTGGTATTTTGGAAACTCGTAATTTCTTGGAAGCTTTGCAACCCCTTTCAATGAAAGTCCTTTTCCACAGTCTCTGCTTAGGGCTACTTGAAGAGGAAACAAACCATAAAGAAAAAACTGAGAACTACTTTTTTTGTCAATTTTCAAAGAGCTACTACAAACCATGTTGGATTTAGAGTTCCAAATTCATCTATCTATTTAGGATATAACAGAGTGTCAAATAAAAATAAAAACTGCTACTGTAAACGAACGCTTCAACCTAGAAGAACAAAACTTGGTGAGCCAAGTGGGATTTGTGTACTTGTCATTACCACCACGTATTATCAAGATTGGGTGAAAAAATATGTGGGGTTATTTTGGAAACTAGTAATTTCTTGGAAACTTGGAAACCCCTTTCAATGAAAGTGCTTTTCCACAGTCTCTGCCTAGGGCTGCTTGAAGAGGAAACAAACCATAGAGACAAAATTGAGAACTACTTTTTTTTGTCAAGTTTCAAAAAGCTACTACAAACCATGTTGGATTTAGAGTTCCAAATTCATCTACCTCTATAGGAGAGAAAAAGTGAAACCTAAATATAAAAACTGCAACTGTAGACGAACGCTTCAACCTAGAAGAACAAAATTGGGTGAGCCAAGTGGGATTTTTGTCCTGATCATTACCACAAAGTATCATCAAGATTGGGAGAAAAAATATTTGCTGCTATTTCGGAAACTCGTTATTTCTTAGAAGCTTGGCAACCCCTCTCAATGAAAGTGCTTTTCCACAGCCTGTGCTTAGGACTACTTGAAGAGGAAACAAACCATAGAGACAAAACTGAGAACTCCATTATTTTGTCATGTTTCAAAGAGCTACTACATCCATGTTGGATTT
>NW_027517721.1:0-40237 GCF_048772815.1 Callospermophilus lateralis
GACTCCCCTTCCTGTGAACCAGGCGTGATTAAATATGCCTGCCATGTAATACTGCTTCACTTCACCAATTCGTAGGCCTATTGACTGTGGGTTTTAGATTCTTTATGTGAATTGGAGTTATGAGAAAACCCAAGCCATATGGGCTAGACTCTACAGCTTTGAAGAACTCATTAGACCCAAGGATCACTATTCTCACTTGATGGAGGTCAGGAACATTACAGAGGAAGGCGAGAGACTTCATGCACAATGACTGCTCTTTTGCCCATTTTGGTTTTGGAATGCACAAATGGGATCTTTCTTTAGATCCAACAGGTGGTGAGAATCTAAGTCACAGTCTCACATAGGGCCAAGAGGCTGAATCAGACTTCATCCCATTACAAAGCACTTAAGCAAAGAGCCACAGATGATGCCCATTCATTTCCATTGAAAACTTTTTCTTCAGGCTTCACAAATGGGTCCTGAAGCCAAAGACCTTCCTTACATTCAGGGCAACAGACAAATTGGTAAGCAAAAGCCCAACGCAGGGTTTCTCCACTGAGACTCTCTTGGTCACACTGATATCTCGAGTTTTCTGATATGCCTCACATTTCCTTCAGCTATCAAGTACATGGCCTTGTCACAGAGCTTGGAGGTGGTACATATCTTGGAAACAAAATCCATGAGCCTATTCTAGAGAGAGGCCAAAATCAGGAAGAATACAGGAACTTAGGAAGATTGTAGGTGTTGTACATCTATAAGGCAAGCCACAGTCCATTCATAATTAGGAAGGATGAATGCTGAGAAGCTTTCTACTAGACATGACACAACCAATGAGCTATTTTTTTTCTAATATCTACAAAGAAAAATACAGTGGGATACACAGACATAGAAACAGTCTCCTTGTCAAATGACTTACTGGAAACAGTCCACTCCAAACCAAACAAACCTCCTTTTTTACCTATTCTCAGAACATGGAAAAAAACCACAAACACAAACCAACACCCACAAATGCAACTTTTTCCCACAAGTAGGTCTGTCACTATCTGGAGTGTCCTCTGACTGGTAGGCCATATGATGTTCCCCAGAAATGGCCTTTCTGTCTCACATCTGGTCTCCTTGGTCAACTCTGTGAAGTTGTCAGGAGGCAGTGGTGAGCCAATTCCTGTCCTCTCAGGAAAGACCCCTCTTCAGAGCTTTCTTGGTATTTGGCAACCCTTACATCAGTAGGTACCAAGAAAGACTGACTCTGTCCTTAGTGAATCCAAACAAGTGAGCCCACTGCAACTGGGACTGGGACTGGCTCTGGGTGCCTGGCTTCCTGGATCACAAAATTCAGAGAGTTCCATCACCAAGGAAATGAGGTGAGGTCACTACCTTCAGGAAATAAATGAGGTCCCTGTCTTGGCCACCACTTTGTCCTAACAGTTGCGTCCTAGTGTCTCCTGACATGGAGGCTGCCCTACTTCCTGTGATACATTCACATGTTAGAATGGTATAGAAACCATAGTCACCTGGGAACAGCTCTCCACACAGGCCTGCTTTGGTCCATCTTCCCTGCATTAAAAATAGAGAGGATGACTCAGACACATCCTTTCATCCTGACCATGTTGTTTGCCATGGAATATGACTTTTGTTCTCTCAGGTCTTTCATAGCTGCCAACATCTTCTCCAGGGATTATTTCTGCATGGATTTTGAGGTACTCAGCAGGTGAAGATCTCCTAACTTCCTGTATTGTAATATCAACTTTATCCCTCCTCTTCTGTAAAGTGAGATTGAGGGAACATTGTATGGTTAGGGTCAATAGCATGTTCCATTTGGCTTAGGAATCATTCTGCTGGATGAATAATGGTATTGGGAACCAGCGATATTTAAAAGAATATAGAGGTAAAATATAAGTATGAAAACAGAAATCTAGGTAATATTTTAAGCCCAGAAGGATTTGGGCCCTTGATTGGGATCCTTAGCTTGAGTAATGTTTTGCACCGAGGTCTCAGTTAAATCGATATACAATGGCATAAGACCCTGTACCTCAGATGATTGAATGTAGAAGAGAACATCCAGTGAAAAAGGGATAGTGTGTAGGATTAGAAAGATAGTCCGTAGGTTTAGAAGGAAGAGTGAGTCTAGGATTTGGACCAAAAGTTCTTTAGCAATAGGTTTCGGTTAGAGAGTGAATATTAATGGCACCATATGTGAAAAGTCGGGCACAATGATGAACTGGGAAAAAATATGTAGGAAAGCAGACATCAATAGAGACATTAGGAAATCAGGCAAAGTATAACGTGAGTGATAGGATTAGACATTTTCAACAGGGTTGAGGTTGAATACATAATCTTAAAAAGAAACAAAAATGTAGTCACCAATTGGATTGACATTTGAGAGCATTAGGCAAACTGGGCATGGATGTTTTTAGTAATCCATGTTCACATTCCATTGAGGCTTTATTGCAATCATAACGGTGACCTTTGCATTTTGTGTCCAGAATATTACTGTGATAATATGTATATGTAGATCAGGTGACATGAGTATTTCTTCAACCTTTTCTGGGAGCAATATTTTGAAAACATATGAATTAGTACTGGGGATACTAATAGGTTTACCCTGTGTTGATGAATATAGAGATGATGCATTAATAAACCATACTGTGAAAAAATTATATGACTGGTTCCAAATTTAAATAATGGATTGTTTTAATATCTGAAAATATAGAGGAAATCATATATTGATATACGTACATTAATTCCAACCAGTTATATATCTAATGGTATTATTAGGGTTACCGTTTATCATGAATAGTGTGTGAGTTTTGCTTCAAAAATGATTATTCAATCGAAAATAACGTGTTTAGAAAGAAGTCCAGTGAAAAGACCCGTCAAGAAACATGAAGGAATATATGTGTTCCGAAGGAGGAAGTGATTGAAAGTGAACCAAATATTTATAAATTTGTGAACTTGTGAATGAAAGGATATATTTTATGATGTCCATAAACTGAATAAATAATAACGTACCAAGTTTGAATAAAAATGAACTTTAACAAACACATCATATCAAATAGGAATGTATTTGCATTGATGTTAAACTTGGTCAGTTACTCTAGAAATATTAGGATTTGTAAGAACCCTTCCCTGAAGTTAGTTTTCAGTACTAGGAAACAAATATGTATGTCAGTGGATGTATATTTCTGAGAATAAACTTGTTAAAAGTTAATTATAAATCCACATATATGAATATGAATGAATTCAGGCGGTGTATAAGAAGACATATATTTCATATTTTGGAAAATCTGGAGACTATATATATATATATATATATATATATATATATATATATATAGACACACAAACACACACACATTATAATGTCACAATATATATGTCAATCGAAATTCATCATGAAAAATAACTCATCCGCATATCCCAAAATATTCATTTTACTGAACATGGATGTATGTAGAATGTTGTTCATCTAGGAAGCTCACCCATGGGTTGAATTTTCTGTACCAACAGCATTTAGGAGGAGTGATCTCTTCTCACAAATAGTATCTGCCAAGTCAGCCACCTCACAAGAATGTACGTGTGAAACCAGGTAGGATTCTATTTGTGCATATAAAAATACATGTGCTTAATAGGCTACAGAGAAAGGGAGACAGGAATTCATATATTTCTTAACTTTAAAAACACATGGAATAGTGTGTAGTGTCCCTCTTTATCCCTTTTGATTAACTTTGGCTTAAAAAAAAGAATTTTATTGAGAATTTTTGTATATATGTTTGTCAGGAATATTGCTCTGAAGTTTTCTTTCCTTGATGTGTCTTTGTCTGATTTTGGTATGTGAGTGATACTATCCTCATGAAATGAGTTTGGAGGAGTTCCATGCTTTTCTATTTTATGGAATAATTTGAGGAGTATTGTGATGAATGCTTCTTTGAAGGTCTTGTAGAACTTGACTGAGAATCTGTCTGTTCCTGGGCGTTGCTTGATTGGTAGGCTGTTGACAGCAACTTCTATTTCATTGCTTGAAATTGATTTGTTTAAATTGTTCATGTCCTACTAATTCAGTTTGGGTATATCTCTAAAATTTTATTGATGTCATCATGGTATTTTAATTTATTAGAGTATAAATTTTCAAATTAGTTTTTAATTATTCTCTGTATTATAGTTGTGTACTCTGTAAAAGTTCTTTTACGATCCTTAATTTTAGTAATTTGAGGTTTTTTTTCTTCATTAGCTTGGTTAAGGATGTGTCAATTTTATTTAGTTTTCGAAGATTAAATTTTGTTTTGTGTCAAAAAAAAATAACATATGGAAAAGTATTTCAGCAAATTGAATAGATTTATAACTCCTACCTTATATCATGCAAAAGGCAAGTCCAACTATACACCATGTCCCTTCTGAAATGCTTGTATTTCTATTCTGTTTGGGATATTTTTCTCCATTATATTAGTATTAGTAGTCAGAGTCTAGTAGGGTATATGAATGTTTCTGAGAATAATCTTGAGAAAAGATGATTATAAATACACATTCATGAATATGAAAAATTTAGGAAGTGCAAAATAAGACAAAAATATTCCATATTTTCAAAAATTTGGAGAGTATATCTATATCTATCTATATCTATATCTATATCTATAAACACACACACACACACACACACACACACACACAACACTCACAGACATTAAAAAGTACCAATATAAATGCCAATAGAAATTCATCAGTAAATATATATCATCCACAGATGCAAAAATATTTATTTTACTGAACATGAGTTTATGTATAATGTTGTTCTACTAGGACGCTCTCCTATAGGTTGTATTTTCATTTAAAACAGTTTTAGGAGGAGTGAACTCTTCTCACAATTTGTATCTGCCAAGACAGCCACCTCACAAAAATGTACGTGTGATACCTGGTAGGATTCTATATATGCATATAAATATACATGTGTGAATAGGCTACAGAAAAGGGAAACAAGAATTCACATATTTGTTAAATTTAAAAACACATGGAGAATATTTCCATTAAAATTTGACTAGATTTATAACACCTACCTTATATAATGCAAATGTCAAGTCCAACTATACAACATGTCTCCTCTGAAGTGCTTGTATTTCTATTGTGTTGGGTTAATTTTTCCCATTATAATAGGATGAATAGTCTGAGTCTACTAGGTATGGGTTAGTTTCAGGGATTCAGTATTTGAATGGAAAATTGGAAAATGAATCCAATGTGTATGTAAATATATGCTGCACAAATATCCTCCCGCTCTCATCCAGAACAATGCCTTGATATTACCTTCACCCCAAGTAAGACGCAATTAGAGGAGAAGAGTTACAAAATCAGTGAATACATATCTGGAATGGAAAATGCTCAGGAGTTCACAACCTTTGAGGTGGTAGAGGAGTTTCCAAAATTAAGGGACAGGGTAAACACTCCACAAACATGGAGCTCTGCTGGCCTAAAAACTTTTTGAGAAACTGCGTCTGAGCTTCCGCAATTGAAATATATGTTGTTTTCAGATGATTTGGCTTCCTTTGTAGTGAGACCATCAAAGCTGGGTCTGCATCTATGTGACCTGAAGGACATGGTTTCTTATTTTCCAATGAACAAGATGAAGCAGTGCTGAATCCTCTCTTTGTAGGTAATCTGAGGCCACTGGGGACTAAGTGTCTCCCCGTGTGGACTGTGAAGCCATTAGGTCCTCCACCACTTTTTGTGGTGTTTTTCCTGCTGCATTGTGAGTTTGGTATTTGTTTCACGAAATACTAGGAGCTAAACTGAGACACAGTGCTGGAGGGAGTTGTGTCACGAGTGGTGGGTCAGGGTCTGCAAGAGAATTCACAAACTAGGCTTCTATCTCTCACAGCTTGGCCCATTGCCCCCTTGTCCATATCAACCTGATTCTTCATTTTCCTCTGAAAACTCTCCATATAACAAGATGCCTTTACATATAAGGTTCTGCTGGCTGCACCATGTCAGTTACAAGCCATTTGGAATCCAATGGTAGATCCACATGGCCCTACCACGGATGTTGTATCAAACACCTCCCCACCACTGCTCTAGACCCACTACTCAACAGGCTCCAACTTACTGGCATCTCTGTTCTACATCATTTTCATGAAACTCAGAAAATCAAGGCACTGTCTGGTATACTCATGAACAGTAACAGGACATCCAATATTTCTCCAGTGCCACCTGGTCATAGGAATTTTAAAATTTCATGGTATTTATCTATCCATTTCTCGTGCATGAAGTTGGAGGCACTGTGGATTTCAATTCATGCAGCAAACATTAAATGGTGAGGAAGCTCATTTCAATGAATTCTCTGGAGAACTCTCACAGGCAAGGCTTCCCAAAGAGTGGACAAAAGGTCACATTAGGCCAGGCCCATTGAGGTCTACAATGTGAGGTCCATGTGTGTTTTGACTCTCAACTATGGCTGCCATTTCTTTAACAATAAAATCATGTGATATCCTTGCTGAGATTCCCAGGCCTCTCTGGAAATCCACCCGGGGCCTAGGTCTCAGTTTCCAAGAGCGACTTTCATGCTTGGCCTATTAAAATCCCAACAAAATTCATGACAATGTTTCTCTGAGTTCAGTTCCAAAACCCAGTCTCTAAGGGGTATCACACCAGAGTTCAAGCCTACGTGTACCCAGTCATTTTTTCCAATGCCACACAAATGACCAAAATAAAACCAAAACACTCCCACATGGCCCTCATCTTATTCCATATAGGGAATCATCTTAACCTCTGGCTGGAGGTTTCCATGAGGGGCGCAGCCCAAGACAGTGTCCAAAATCAGCTCGTTTGCCCCTCATTTGCCTAACGTCAGGGTAGCCTGGACACAGTTTCTGTGAACCAGGAGTGAACAAATAAGCCTGCCGTTAATACTTCTGTGTTCCTCCAATTTGACGCCTACTGATTTTAGATATCGATTCTTTAGGTGATTTAGAGTCATGCAAAAACACAAGCACCTCTGCAGGGCTTTGAAAAACTCATTTGACCCAAAGAATCCCTATTCTCATTTGATGGAGTGCAGGAACCTAACAGAGGAAGGCAAGAGACTTCATCCACAATGAATGATATTTTTTGCCATTTTGGTTTTGGAAGCTCACATGGGATCATTCTTAAGATCCATCAGGTGCTGAGAATCTAAGTCACAGCCACACACAGGTCCAAGAGGCTGATAAAGACACATCCCTTTCGAAAGCAATTAAGCATGAGCCACAGGTGAGGCCCATTCATTTCCATTTGAAAACTGTTTTCTTCAGGCTTCACAAAGGGGTGGCCTGAGCAAAGATCTTCCTGACATTCAGTGCAACACAACAATAAGTAAGCAAAAGGCCCAAAGCAGGGTTTCTGCACTGAGACTATCCTGGTCACACTGATATCTGAGTTTTCTGAGATGCTCGCCATTCTCTTCAGCTATCCAGTACATGGTCATGTCACAGAGCTTGGAGGTGGTACATATTTAGGACACAAATCCATGAGCCTATTCTGGAGAGTGGCCAGAATTCAGGAAGAAAACAACAACTTAGAAAGATAGCAGGTGTTGCACATCGATAAGACAAGCTGCAGTCCATTCATATATTGGGCAGGATGAATTATGGGAAGATTTATACTAGACAGGACACATCCATTAATGCATTCTCTTTTCTAATGTGTACAACAACGGACACAGTGGGATTCACAGAAACAGAAACACTCACCGTGTCAAATGACTTACTAGAAACTGTCCAGTCCAATCCAAACAAACCGCCTTTCCTATCTATTCTCAGAACATGAGACAAAACAACAAACCCACACCCACTCCCACAAAGGCACCTCCTTCCCCCAAGTAGGTCTGTGACTATCCGGAGTGTCCTCTGACCAGTGGGCCATACAATGTTCCCCCGAAATGGCCTGTCTTCTCTCAGATTGTGTTTCCTTGACCAACTCTGTGAAGATGTCAGGAAAAAGTGGTTATCCACTACCTGTTTTCTCAGAAATGGTCCACCTTCAGAGCTCTCCTGACATTTGGCCATTCTCACATCATTAGGTACCAAGAAAATTGACTCTGTCCTTGGGAAATCCAAACAAGTGAGCCCACTGGGACTGGGACTGGGACTGCATCTGGGTGCCTGTCTTCTTGGATACCAAGTTCAGAGAGTTCCATCACCAAGGAAATGAGGTATGTCACATTCTTTGGAACTGAATGAGGTCACTGCCTTGGCAACCACTTTGTCCTAACAGTTGCTTCCAAGGGTAACATAAGATGGAGGTTGCCCCTACTTCCTGTGACACTTTCATAAGGTAGAATGTATATCAACCATTGGCACCCGGGAACAACTCTCCACTAAGGCCTGGTTTGGTCCCTCTTCTCTACAATAAGAAGAGAGATGCAGATTCAGAAACATCCCTTCATTCTGACCAGGTTGTTTGCCATGGAAGATGACTTTTGCTCTCTCAGTTGCTTCATACCTGTGTACAACTTCTCCAGGTATCATTTTTGCATGGACATTTGAGGTTCTCATTAGGTGGAAGGTCCCCAACTTTCCTGTATTGTAAGAACCACTCCGTCCCTGCTCTTCTGTAAAATGATTGAGGGAACAGTGTATACTTGGGGTTAAAAACAGGTTTGATTTGGGTTACGAACGATTCTGTGCGATGAATAATGGTATTGGGAACCTGAAATATTTACAAGAATATTGAGGTGAAATATGAGTATGAAAACACATATCTAGGTATGATTTGAAGCCCAGAAGGGTTCTGCCGTTGATTGGGATACTGAACTTTGAATTATGTTCTGCAAATTTGTCTCAGATAATTCGATATACAATGGCATAGGATTTTGTACATTGGATGATTTAATTTAGAAGAGAACATCCAGTCAAAAAGGGATATTCAGTATGATTAGGAAGATAGTCGGTAGGTTTAGGAAGAAGAGTGAGTATAGGATTTGGACCAAAAGTTCTTTAGCAATAGACTTTCAGTTATAGAGTGAAAGTATATTTCAGCACATATGAAGAGTCAGTCACTATGTTGAACTGGGGAAAATATGTAGAAAAGCAGATATCAATAGAAACATTACGAAATCAGGCAAAGTATAAAGTGAGTGATAGAATTAGACATTTTCAACAGGTTTGAGTTTGAATATATAAACTAGGAAAAAACAAAAATGTAGTCACCAATAGGATTCACAATTGACAGCATTAGGCAACCTGGAAATGGATGTTTTTAGAAATCCATGTTCACTTTCCATTTAGGCTTTGGTACAATCATAACTGTGACCTTTCCATTTTTTGTCCAGAATATTACTGTGATAATGAGGTGACATGAGTAATTCTTTCACCATTTCTGGGAGCAATATATTGAAGATGTAAAATAGAATCGGGGGTAGAAAGAGGTGTACCCTGTTTCTATGAACATAGAGAAAAAGCATGAATAGACCATACTGTGAATAAATAATATAACTTTTTTGAACTTTAAATAATGAATTGAACTGATATCTGAAAAATTAAAGGAAGTCGTATATTGATATACAATCATTCATTCCAACCAGTTATATATCTAATGGAAATATTAATGTTTTGGTTTATCATAAAGAGTGTGTGAGTTTTGCTTCAAAATGATTATGGAAATTCAAAATAATGTGTTTGGAAAGAAGTCTCATGAAAAGACCATTCAAGAAACCCTGACAATACATGTGTTCTGAAGCAAGAAGTGATTAAAGTTGAAAAAAATGCCTATTAATTTGTGAACTTGTGGATGAAATGTATATCCTATGATGTGCAAAAACTGAGGAAACAATAATGTAGCAGTGTCGAATACAAATGAATGACAAATTACATATCATGTCCCATAGGAGTCTACTTGCATTGATTTTAGACTGGGTCAGTTACTGTAGAATAATTAGGATTTGTATGCACAATTCACTGAAGTTAGTTTTCAGTACTAGGAAACAAATATGTATTTCAAGTGGATGAATATTTATGATTATATTCTTGTGAAAAGTTGATTACAAATCCACATACATGAACATGAATGAATTTAGAGAGTGTATATTAGACACATATATTCCATATTTTGAAAAATTTGGAGAGTATATCTATATCTATATCTACATCTATATATATATCTATATCTATCTATCTATCTATCTATCTATATATATATATATATATACACACACACACACGCACACACACACACACACACACACACAACACTCACAGACATTAAAAAGTACCAATATATATGCCAATCGAAATTCATTAGTAAATATATATCATCCACAGATGCAATCATATTTATTTTACTGAACATGAGTTTATGTATAATGTTGTTGTACTAGGACGCTCTCCTATAGGTTGAATTTTCATTTCCAACAGCATTTAGGAGGAGTGAACTCTTCTCACAATTTGTATCTGCCAAGACAGCCACCTCACAAAAATGTACATGTGATACCTGGTAGGATTCTATATATGCATATAAATATACATGTGTGAATAGGCTACAGAAAAGGGAAACAAGAATTCACATATTTGTTAAGTTTAAAAACACATGGAGAATATGTCCATTAATATTTGAATACATTTATAACTCCTACCTTATATAATACAAATGTCAAGTCCACCTATACAACATGTCTCCTCTGAAGTGCTTGTATTTCTATTGTGTTGGGTTAATTTTCCCCATTATATTAGGATGAACTGTCTAAGTCTACCAGGTATGGGTTAATGTCAGGGATTCAGTACTTCGAATGGAAAATTTGAAAATGAATCCAATGCGTATGTAAATATATGCTGCACAATTTCCTCCCGCTCTCATCCAGAAGAATGCCTTGACATCACCTTCACCCCAAGTAAGACACAATTAGAGGAGAGGAGTTACAAAATCAGTGAATACATATCTGGAATGGAAAATGCTCAGCAGTTCACAAACTTGGAGGTGGTAGAGGAGTTTCCAAAACTAAGGGACAGGGTAAACACTCCACAAACATGGAGCTCTGCTGGCCTAAAAACTTTTTGAGAAACTCCTCTGAGATTCCGCACTTGAAATATATGTTGTTTTCAGGAGATTTGGCTTCCTTTGTAGTGAGGCTATGAGAGCTGGGTCTGCATCTATGTGACCTGGAGGACATGGTTTCTTATTTTCCAAAGAACTAGATGAAGCAGTGCTGAATCCTCTCTTTGTAGGTTAACTGATGCCACTGGAGACTAAGTGTCTCCCCGTGTGGACTGTGAAGCCATTTGGTCCACCTCCACATTTTGTGGTGTTTTTCCTGCTGCACTGTGAGTTTGGTATTTGTTTCCCGAAATACTAGGAGCTAAACTGGGATACAGTGCTGGAGGGAGTTGTGTCACGTGTGGTTGGTCAGGGTCTGCAAGAGAATGCACCAACTAGGCTTCTATCTCTCACAGCTTGGCCCATTGCCCCCTTGTCCATATCAACCTGATTCTTCATTTTCCTCTGAATACTCTCCATATAACAAGATGCCTTTACATATAAGGGTCTGCTGGCTGCACCATGTCAGTTACAAGCCCTTTGGAATCCAATGGTAGATCCACATGGCCCTACCACGGATGTTTTATCAAACACCTCCCCACCACTGCTCTAGACCCACTACTCAGCAGGCTAAAACTTACTGGCATCTCTGTTCTACACCATTTTCAAGAAACTCAGTAAATCAAGGCACTGTCTGGTATACTCATAATCAGCAACAGGACATCCAATGTTTCTCCAGTGCCACCTGGTCATAGGAATTTCAAAAATTTCATGGTATTTATCTAGCCATTTTTCAAGCATGAAGTTGGAGGCACTGTGGGTTTCAATTCATGCAGCAAACATTAAATGGTGAGGAAGCTCATTTCAATGAATTCTCTGGAGAACTCTCACAGGCAAGGCTTCCCAAAGAGTGGACAAAAGGTCACATTAGGCCAGGCCCATTGAGGTCTACAATGTGAGGTCCATGTGTGTTTTGACTCTCAACTATGGCTGCCATTTCTTTAAGAATAAAATCATTTGATATCCTTGCTGAGTTTCCCAGGCCTCTGTGGAAATCCACCCGGGGCCTAGGTCTCAGTTTCCAAGAGCGACTTTCATGCGTGGCCTCTTAAAATCCCAACAAAATTCATGGCAATGCTTCTCTGAGTTCAGTTCCCAAACCCACTCTCTAAGGGGAATCACACCAGAGTTCAAGCCCACGTGGACACAGTCATTTCTTCCAACTGTCACACAAATGACCAAAATTAAAACTGAAACACTCCCACATGGCCCTCATCTTATTCCATATAGTAACTCATCTTAACCTCTGGCTGGAGGTTTCCATGAGGGGCGCAGCCCAAGACAGTGTCCAAAATAAGCTCGTTTGCCCCTCATTTGCCTAAAGTCAGGGTGGCCTGGACACCGTTTCTGTGAACCAGGAATGATCAAATAAGCCTGCCGTTAATTCTTCTGTGTTTCCCCAATTTGAGGCCTACTGATTTCAGGAATACATTCTTTATGTGATTTAAAGTTATTCGAAAACCCAAGCACCTCTGCAGAGATTTGAAGAACTCATTTGACCCAAAGAATCCCTATTCTCACTTATGGAGTTCAGGATTTTAACAGAGGAAGGCAAGAGAATTCATCCACAATGAAAGATTTTTGCCTTATGGTTTTGGATGCACGCAGGGGATCATTTTTAGATTCATCAGGTGCTGAGAATCTAAGTCACAGCCACACACATGGCCAAGAGGCTGATTCAGACACATCCTTTCCCAAAGCAATGAAGCCAGAAGCCACAGGTGATGCCCATTCATTTCCATTTGAAAACTGTTTTCTTCAGTTTTCACAAAGGGGTGGCCTGAGGCAAAGACCTTCCTGACATTCAGTGCAACACAACAATAAGTCAGCAAAAGGCCCAAAGCAGGGTTTCTGCACTGAGACTTTCCTGGTCACACTGATATCTGAGTTTTCTGAGATGCTCACCATTCTCTTCAGCTATCCAGTACATGGCCATGTCACAGAGCTTGGAGGTGGTACATATTTTGGACACAAAACCATGAGCCTATTCTGGAGAGTGGCTAGAATTCAGGAAGAAAACAGCAACGAAGAAAGATAGCAGGTGTTGCACATCGATAAGACAAGCTGCAGTCCATTCATATATTGGGCAGGATGAATTATGGGAAGATTTATACTAGACAGGACACCTCCATTAATGCATTCTTTTTAATGTCTACAACAACGGACACATTGGGATACACCGAAACAGAAACACTCGCCTGATCAAACAACTTACTAGAAACTGTCAACTCCAAACCAAACAAACAGCCTTTCCTACCTATTCTCAGAACATGAGACAAAACAACAAACCCACACCCACTCCCACAAAGGCACCTCCTTCCCCCAAGTAGGTCTGTGACTATCCGGAGTATCCTCTGACTGGGGGCCATACTATGTTCCCCCGAAATGTCCTGTCTTCTCTCAGATCTTGTTTCCTTGTTCAACTCTTTGTAGTTTTCAGAAAAAAGTGGTGAGCCACTAGCTGCTTTCTCAGGAAAGGTCCATCTTCAGAGTTCTCTTGGCATTAGGCCATCCTCACATCAGTAGGTACCAAGAAAACTGACTCTGTCCTTGGTAAATCCAAACAAGTGAGCCCACTGGGACTGGGACTGGGACTGCCTCTGGGTGCCTGGCCTCTTGGATACAAATTTCAGAGAGTTCCATCACCAAGGAAATGAGGTATGTCACTTTCTTTGGAACTGAATGAGTCACATCCTTGGCAACCACATTGTCCTAACTGTTGCTTCCAAGGGTCCCATGAGATGTAGGCTTCCCCTACTTCCTGTGACACTTTCACAAGGGAGAATGGTATATCAACCATAGGCACCCAGGAACAGCTCTCCACACAGGCCTGGTTTGGTCCATCTTCTCTACAATAAGAAGAGAGAGGCTGATTCAGACACATCCCTTCTTTCTGACCAAGATATTTGCCATGGAAGATGACTTTTGCTCTCTCAGGTCCTTCATACCTGCCTACAACTTCTCCAGGTATCATTTCTGCATGGACCTTTGAGGTTCTCATCAGGTGGAATATCCCCAACTTTCCTGTATTGTAAGAACCACTCTGTCCCTGCTCTTCTGTAAGATGATTGAGGGACCAGTGTATAATTGGGGTTAAAAACAGGTTTGATATGGGTTACGAATGATTCTGTGTGATGAATAATGGTACTGGGAACCTGCAATGCTTACAAAATATAGATGTGAAATATAAGTATGAAAACAGAAATCTTGGTATGATTTGAAGCCCATAAGGGTTCTGCCCTTGATTGGGATACTTAGTTTTGAATTATGTTCTGCAAAGATGTCTCAGATAATTCGATATACAATGGCATAGGACCTTGTAAATTGGATGATTGAATTTAAAAGAGAGCACCCAGTCAAAAAGGGATATTCAGTAGGATTAGGAAGATAGTCGGTAGGTTTAGGAAGAAGAGTGAATATAGGATTTGGACTAAAAGTTCTTTAGCAATAGACTTTCGGTTATAGAGTGAATGTAAATGTCAGCACATATGAAGAGTCAGTCACTATGTTGAACTGGGGAAAATATGTAGAAAAGCAGAGATCAATAGAAACATTACGAAATCAGGCAAAGTATAAAGTGAGTGATAGAATTAGACATTTTCAACAGGATTGAGTTTGAATATATAAATTAGGAAAAAACAAAAATATAGTCACCAATAGGATTGACAATTGACAGCATTAGGAAACCTGGACATGGATGTTTTTAGAAATCCATGTTCACCTTCCATTTAGGATTTGGTACAATCATAAGTGTGACCTTTCCATTTTTTGTCCAGAATATTACTGTGATAATGAGGTGACATGAGTAATTCTTTCACCATTTCTGGGAGCAATATATTGAAGATGTAAAATCAGAATCGGGGGTACAAAGAGGTGTACCCTGTTTCTATGAACATAGAGAAAAAGCATGAATAGACCATACTGTGAATAAATAATATAACTTTTTTGAACTTTAAATAATGAATTGAACTGATATCTGAAAAATTAAAGGAAATCGTATATTGATATAGAATCATTCATTCCAACCAGTTATATATCTAAACGAAATATTAGTGTTTTGGTTTATCATGAAGAGTGTGTGAGTTTTGCTTCAAAATGACTATGGAAATTCAAAATAATGTGTTTGGAAAGAAGTCTCATGAAAAGACGATTCAAGAAACCCTGACAATACATGTGTTCTGAAGCAAGAAGTGATTAAAGTTGAAACAAATGCCTATTAATTGGTGAACTTGTGGATGAAATGTATATCCTATGATTTGCAAAAACTGAAGAAACAATAATGTACCAGTGTCGAATACAAATGAATGACAAATTACATATCATGTCCCATAGGAGTCTACTTGCATTGATGTTATACTGGGTTGGTTACTGTAGAATAATTAGGATATGTATGCACCATTCACTGAAGTTAGTTTTCAGTACTAGGAAAGAAATATATATTTCAGGTTGATGAATATTTCTGATTATTATCTTGTGAAAAGTTGATTATAAATCCACATACATGAACATGAATGAATTTAGAGAGTGTATATTAGACAAATATATTTCATATTTTGAAAAATTTGGAGAGTATATCTATATCTATATCTATATCTATATCTATATCTATATCCACACACACACACACACACACAACACTCACAGACATTAAAAAATACCAATATAAATGCCAATCGAAATTGATCAGTAAATATATATGATCCACAGATGCAAAAATATTTATTTTGCTGAACATGAGTTTATGTATAATGTTGTTTTACTAGGACGCTCTCCTATAGGTTGAATTTTCATTTCCAACAGCATTTAGGAGCAGTGAACTCTTCTCACAATTTGTATCTGCCAAGACAGCCACCTCACAAAAATGTACGTGTGATACCTGCTAGGATTCTATATATGCATATATATATACATGTGTGAATAGGCTAAAGAAAAGGGAAACAAGAATTCACATATTTGTTAAGTTTAAAAACACATGGAGAATATGTCCATTAAAATTTGAATTCATTTATAACTCCTACCTTATATAATGCAAATGTCAAGTCCAACTATAAAACATGTCTCCTCTGAAGTGCTTGTATTTCTATTGTGTTGGGTTAATTTTCCCCATTATATTAGGATGAATAGTCTGAGTCTACTAGGTATGGCTTAGTGTCAGGAATTCAGCATTTCGAATGGAAAATTGGAAAATGAATCCAATGTGTATGTAAATATATGCTGCACAAATATCCTCCCGCTCTCATCCAGAAGAATGCCTTGACATTACCTTCACCCCAAGTAAGACACAATTAGAGGAAAAGAGTTACAAAATCAGTGAATACATATCTGGAATGTAAAATGCTCAGGAGTTCACAACCTTGGAGGTGGTAGAGGAGTTTGCAAAACTAAGGGACAGGGTAAACACTCCACAAATATGGAGCTCTGCTGGCCTAAAAACTTTTTGATAAACTGCCTCTGAGCTTCCGCCCTTGAAATATATGTTGTTTTCAGGAGATTTGTCTTCCTTTGTAGGGAGACCATCAAAGCTGGGTCTGCATCTATGTGACCTGGAGGACATGGTTTCTTATTTTCCAATGAACAAGATGAAGCAGTGCTGAATCCTCTCTTTGTAGGTAAACTGAGACCACTGGGTACTAAGTGTCTCCCCGTGTGCACACTGAAGCCATTTGGTCCTCCTCCACTTTTTGTGGTGTTTTTGCTGCTGCACTGTGAGTTTGGTATTTGTTTCCCGAAATACTAGGAACTAAACTGGGACACAGTGCTGGAGGGAGTTCTGTCACGTGTGGTGGGTCAGGGTCTGCAAGAGAATGCACCAACTAGGCTTCTACCTCTCACAGCTTGCCCAATTGACTGCATGTCCATATCAACCTGATTCTTAATTTTCCTCTGAAAACTCTCCATATAACAAAATGCCTTTACATATAAGGGTCTGCTGGCTGCACCATATCAGTTACAAGCCATTTGGAATCCAATGGTAGATCCACATGGCAGTACCATGGATGTTTTATCAAACACCTCTCCACCACTGCTCTAGACCCACTACTCAGCAGACTCCAACTTACTGGCATCTCTGTTCTACACCATTTTTATGAAACTCAGTAAATCAAGGCACTGTCTGGTATACTCATGATCGGCAACAGGACATCCAATGTTTCTCCAGTGCCACCTGGTCATTGGAATTTCAAAAATTTCATGGTATTTATTTAGCCATTTTTCAAGCATTAATTTGGAGGCACTGTGGGTTTCAATTCATTCAGCAAACATTAAATGGTGAGGAAGCTCATTTCAATGAAATCTCTGGAGAACCCTCACAGGCAAGGCTTCCCAAAGAGTGAACAAAAGGTCACATTAGGCCAGGCCCATTGAGGTCTACAATGTGAGGTCCATGTGTGTTTTGACTCTAAACTATGGCTGCCATTTCTTTAAGAATAAAATCATGTGATATCCTTGCTGAGATTCCCAGGCCTCTGTGGAAATCCACCGGGGCCTAGGTCTCAGTTTCCAAGAGCGACTTTCATGCGTGGCCTCTTAAAATCCCAACAAAATTCATGCCAATGCTTCTCTGAGTTCAGTTTCAAATCCCAGTCTCTAAGGGGAATCACACCAGAGTTCAAGCCTACCTGGACCCAGTCATTTTTTCCAATGCCACACAAATGATCAAAATTAAAATCAAAACACTCCCACATGGCCCTCATCTTTTTCCATATAGTCAATCATCTTAACCTCTGGGTGGAGGTTTCCATGAGGGGCGCAGCCAAAGACAGTGTCCAAAATCAGCTCGTTTGCCCCTCATTTTCCTAAAGTCAGGGTAGCCTGGACACCGTTTCTGTGAACCAGGATTGAACAAATAAGCCTGCCGTTAATACTTCTGTGTTTCTCCAATTTGATGCCTACTGATTTTAGGTATGGATTCTTTAGGTGATTTCGAGTCATGCGAAAACACAAGCACCTCTGCAGGGCTTTGAAGAACTCATTTGACCCAAAGAATCCCTATTCTCATTTGATGGAGTGCAGGAACCTAACAGAGGAAGGAAAGAGACTTCATCCACAATGAATGATATTTTTGCCATTTTGGTTTTGGAAGCTCACATGGGATCATTCTTAAGATCCATCAGGTTCTGTGAATCTAAGTCACAGCCACACACAGGTCCAAGAGGCTGATAAAGACACATCCCTTTCCAAAGCAATTAAGCAAAGAGCCACAGGTGAAGCCCATTCATTTCCATTTGAAAACTGTTTTCTTCAGGCTTCACAAAGGAGTGGCCTGAGGCAAAGACCTTCCTGACATTGAGTGCAACACAACAATAAGTAAGCAAAAGGCCCAAAGCAGGGTTTCTGCACTGAGAATTTCCTGGTCACGCTGATATCTGAGTTGTCTGAGATTCTCGCCATTCTCTTCAGCTATCCAGTACATGGCCATGTCACAGAGCTTGGAGGTGGTACATATTTTGGACACAAATCCATGAGCCTATTCTGGAAAGTGTCCAGAATTCAGAAAGAAAACAACAACTTAGAAAGATAGCAGGTGTTGCACATCGATAAGACAAGCTGCAGTCCTTTCATATATTGGGCAGGATGAATTATGGGAAGATTTATACTAGACAGGACACACCCATTAATGCATTCTCTTTTCTAATGTCTACAACAACGAACACAGGGGGATACACAGAAACAGAAAAACTCGCCGTGTCAAATGACTTACTAGAAACTGTCCATTCCAAACCAAACAAACCGCCTTTCCTATCTATTCTCAGAACATGAGACAAAACAACAAACCCACACCCACTCCCCCAAAGGCACCTCCTTCCCCCAAGTAGGTCTGTGACTATCCGGAGTGTCCTCTGACTGGTGGGCCATACTATGTTCCCCCAAAATGGACTGTCTTCTCTCAGATCTTGTTTCATTGACCAACTCTGTGAAGATGTCAGGAAAAAGTGGTTAGACACTACCTGTTTTCTCAGGAAAAATCCATCTTCACAGCTCTCCTGGCATTTGGCCATCCTCACATCATTAGGTACCAAGAAAACTGACTGTCCTTGGTAAATCCAAACAAGTGAGCCCACTGGGACTGGGACTTGGACTGCCTCTGGGTGCCTGGCTTCTTGGATACCAAGTTCAGAGAGTTCCATCACCAAGGAAATGAGGTATGTCACATTCTTTGGAGCTGAATGAGGTCCCTGCCTTGGCACCCACTTTGTCCAAACAGTTGCTTCCAAGGGTAACATAAGATGGAGGTTGCCCCTACTTCCTGTGACACTTTCATAAGGTAGAATGTATATCAACAATTGGCACCCGGGAACAGCTCTCCACTCATGCCTGGTTTGGTCCATCATCTCTAAAATAAGAAGAGAGAGGCAGATTCAGACACATCCCTTCATCCTGACCAGGTTCTTTTCCATGGAAGAGGACTTTTGCTCTCTCTGGTGCTTCATACCTGCCTACAACTTCTCCAGGTATCATTTGTGCATGGACATTTGAGGTTCTCATCAGGTGGAAGGCCCCCAACTTTCCTGTATTGTAAGAACCACTCTGTCCCTGCTCTTCTGTAAATTGATTGAGGGAACAGTGTATACTTGGGGTTAAAAACAGGTTTCATTTGGGTTAGGAATGATTCTGTGCGATGAATAATGGTATTGGAAACATGCAATATTTACAAGAATATAGAGTTGAAATATAAGTATGAAAACAGAAATCAAGGTATGATTTGAAGCCCAGAATAGTGTTGCCCTTGATTGGGATACTTAGCTTTGAATTATGTTCTGCAAAGTTGTCTCAGATAATTCGATACACAATGGCATAGGACCTTGTAAATTGGATGATTGAATTTAGAAGAGAACATCCAGTCAAAAAGGGATATTCAGTAGGATTAGGAAGATAGTCAGTAGGTTTAGGAAGAAGAGTGAGTATAGGATTTGGACCAAAAGTTCTTTAGCAATAGACTTTCGGTTATAGAGTGAATGTAAATGTCAACACATATGAAGAGTCAGTCAGTATGTTGAACTGGGGAAAATATGTAGAAAAGCCGATATCAATAGAAACATTACGAAATGAGGCAAAGTATAAAGTGAGTGATAGAATTAGACATTTTCAACAGGGTTGAGTTTGAATATATAAATTAGGAAAAAACAAATATGTAGTCACCAATAGAATTGACAATTGACAGCATTAGGCAACCTGGACATAGATGTTTTTAGAAATCCATGTTCACTTTCTATTTAGGCTTTGGTACAATCATAAGTGTGACCTTTCCATTTTTTGTCCAGAATATTACTTGATAATGATTTGACATGAGTATTTCTTTCACCATTTCTGGGAGCAACATATTGAAGATGTAAAATTAGAATTGGTTGTACAAAGAGGTGTACCCTGTTTGTATGAACATAGAGAAAAAGCATGAATTGACCATACTGTGAATAAATAATATAACTTTTTTGAACTTTAAATAATGCATTGAACTGATATCTGAAAAATTAAAGGAAATCGTATATTGATATACAATCATTAATTCCAACCAGTTATTTATCTAATGGAAATATTAGTGATTTCTTTTATCATGAAGAGTTTGTGAGTTTTGCTTCAAAATGATTATGAAAATTCAAAATAATGTGTTTGGTAAGAAGTCTCATGAAAAGACCACTCAAGAAACCCTGACAATACATGTGTTCTGAAGCAAGAAGTGATTAAAGTTGAAACAAATGCCTATTAATTTGTGAACTTGTGGGTGAATTGTATATCCTATGATGTGCAAAAACTGAAGAAACAATAATGTACCAGTGTCGAATACAAATGAATGACAAATTACATATCATGTCCCATAGGAGTCTACTTGCATTGATGTTAGACTGGGTCAGTTACTGTAGAATAATTAGGATATGTATGCACCATTCACTGAAGTTAGTTTTCAGTACTAGGAAACAAATATGTATTTCAGGTGCATGAATATTACTGATTATAATCTTGTGAAAAGTTGATTATAAATCCACATACATGAACATGAATGAATTTAGAGAGTGTATATTAGACACATACATTTCATATTTTGAAAAATTTGGAGAGTATATCTATATCTATATCTATATCTACACACACACACACACACACACACACACACACACAACACTCACAGGCATTAAAAAGTACCAATATAAATGCCAATCGAAATTCATCAGTAAATATATGTCATCCAGAAATGCAAAAATATTTATTTTACTGAATATGACTTTATGTATAACGTTGTTCGACTAGGACGGTCTCCTATAGGTTGAATTTTTATTTCCAACAGCATTTAGGAGGAGTGAACTCTTCTCACAATTTCTATCTGCTAAGACAGCCACCTCACAAAATGTACGTGTGATACCTGCTAGGATTCTATGTATGCATATATATATACATGTGTGAATAGGCTAAAGAAAAGGGAAACAAGAATTCACATATTTGTTAAGTTTAAAAACACATGGAGAATATGTCCATTAAAATTTGAATACATTTATAACTCCTACCTTATATAATGCAAATGTCAAGTCCAACTATACAACATGTCTCCTCTGAAGTGCTTGTATTTCTATTGTGTTGGGTTAATTTTCCCCATTATGTTAGGATGAATAGTCTGAGTCTACTAGGTATGGCTTAGTGTCAGGAATTCAGCATTTCGAATGGAAAATTGGAAAATGAATCCAATGTGTATGTAAATATATGCTGCACAAATATCCTCCCGCTCTCATCCAGAAGAATGCCTTGACATTACCTTCACCCCAAGTAAGACACAATTAGAGGAAAAGAGTTACAAAATCAGTGAATACATATCTGGAATGTAAAATGCTCAGGAGTTCACAACCTTGGAGGTGGTAGAGGAGTTTGCAAAACTAAGGGACAGGGTAAACACTCCACAAATATGGAGCTCTGCTGGCCTAAAAACTTTTTGATAAACTGCCTCTGAGCTTCCGCCCTTGAAATATATGTTGTTTTCAGGAGATTTGTCTTCTTTGTAGGGAGACCATCAAAGCTGGGTCTGCATCTATGTGACCTGGAGGACATGGTTTCTTATTTTCCAATGAACAAGATGAAGCAGCGCTGAATCCACTCTTTGTAGGTAAACTGAGGCCACTGGGGACTAAGTTTCTCCCCATGTGGACTGTAAAGCCATTTGGTCCTCCTCCACTTTTTGTGGTTTCTTTGCTGCTGCACTGTGTGTTTGGTATTTGTTTCACGAAATACTAGGAGCTAATCTGGGACAGAGTGCTGGAGGGAGTTCTGTCACCTGTGGTGGGTCAGGGTCTGCTAGAGAATGCACCAAATAAGCTTCGATCTCTCACAGCTTGCCCCATTTCCCCCTTGTCCATATCAACCTGATTCGTAATTTTCCTCTGAAAACTCTGCATATAACAAGATGCTTTTACATATAAGGGTCTGCTGGCTGTACCACGTCAGTTACAAGCCATTTGGAATCCAATGGTAGATCCACATGGCCCTACCACGGATGTTTTATCAAACACCTCCCCACCACTGCTCTAGACCCACTACTCAGCAGGCTCCAACTTACTGCCATCCTATTCTACACCATTTTCATGAAACTCCGTAAATCAAGGCACTGTCTGGTATACTCATGATCAGCAACAGGACATCCAATGTTTCTCCAGTGCCACCTGGTCATAGAAATTTCAAAAATTTCATGGTATTTATCTAGCCATTTTTCAAGCATGAAGTTGGAGGCACTGTGGGTTTCAATTCATTCAGCAAACATTAAATGGTGAGGAAGCTCATTTCAATGAAATCTCTGGAGAACCCTCACAGGCAAGGCTTCCCAAAGAGTGAACAAAAGGTCACATTAGGCCAGGCCCATTGAGGTCTACAATGTGAGGTCCATGTGTGTTTTGACTCTAAACTATGGCTGCCATTTCTTTAAGAATAAAATCATGTGATATCCTTGCTGAGATTCCCAGGCCTCTGTGGAAATCCACCGGGGCCTAGGTCTCAGTTTCCAAGAGCGACTTTCATGCGTGGCCTCTTAAAATCCCAACAAAATTCATGCCAATGCTTCTCTGAGTTCAGTTTCAAATCCCAGTCTCTAAGGGGAATCACACCAGAGTTCAAGCCTACCTGGACCCAGTCATTTTTTCCAATGCCACACAAATGATCAAAATTAAAATCAAAACACTCCCACATGGCCCTCATCTTTTTCCATATAGTCAATCATCTTAACCTCTGGGTGGAGGTTTCCATGAGGGGCGCAGCCAAAGACAGTGTCCAAAATCAGCTCGTTTGCCCCTCATTTTCCTAAAGTCAGGGTAGCCTGGACACCGTTTCTGTGAACCAGGATTGAACAAATAAGCCTGCCGTTAATACTTCTGTGTTTCTCCAATTTGATGCCTACTGATTTTAGGTATGGATTCTTTAGGTGATTTCGAGTCATGCGAAAACACAAGCACCTCTGCAGGGCTTTGAAGAACTCATTTGACCCAAAGAATCCCTATTCTCATTTGATGGAGTGCAGGAACCTAACAGAGGAAGGAAAGAGACTTCATCCACAATGAATGATATTTTTGCCATTTTGGTTTTGGAAGCTCACATGGGATCATTCTTAAGATCCATCAGGTTCTGTGAATCTAAGTCACAGCCACACACAGGTCCAAGAGGCTGATAAAGACACATCCCTTTCCAAAGCAATTAAGCAAAGAGCCACAGGTGAAGCCCATTCATTTCCATTTGAAAACTGTTTTCTTCAGGCTTCACAAAGGAGTGGCCTGAGGCAAAGACCTTCCTGACATTGAGTGCAACACAACAATAAGTAAGCAAAAGGCCCAAAGCAGGGTTTCTGCACTGAGAATTTCCTGGTCACGCTGATATCTGAGTTGTCTGAGATTCTCGCCATTCTCTTCAGCTATCCAGTACATGGCCATGTCACAGAGCTTGGAGGTGGTACATATTTTGGACACAAATCCATGAGCCTATTCTGGAAAGTGTCCAGAATTCAGAAAGAAAACAACAACTTAGAAAGATAGCAGGTGTTGCACATCGATAAGACAAGCTGCAGTCCTTTCATATATTGGGCAGGATGAATTATGGGAAGATTTATACTAGACAGGACACACCCATTAATGCATTCTCTTTTCTAATGTCTACAACAACGAACACAGGGGGATACACAGAAACAGAAAAACTCGCCGTGTCAAATGACTTACTAGAAACTGTCCATTCCAAACCAAACAAACCGCCTTTCCTATCTATTCTCAGAACATGAGACAAAACAACAAACCCACACCCACTCCCCCAAAGGCACCTCCTTCCCCCAAGTAGGTCTGTGACTATCCGGAGTGTCCTCTGACTGGTGGGCCATACTATGTTCCCCCAAAATGGACTGTCTTCTCTCAGATCTTGTTTCATTGACCAACTCTGTGAAGATGTCAGGAAAAAGTGGTTAGACACTACCTGTTTTCTCAGGAAAAATCCATCTTCACAGCTCTCCTGGCATTTGGCCATCCTCACATCATTAGGTACCAAGAAAACTGACTGTCCTTGGTAAATCCAAACAAGTGAGCCCACTGGGACTGGGACTTGGACTGCCTCTGGGTGCCTGGCTTCTTGGATACCAAGTTCAGAGAGTTCCATCACCAAGGAAATGAGGTATGTCACATTCTTTGGAGCTGAATGAGGTCCCTGCCTTGGCACCCACTTTGTCCAAACAGTTGCTTCCAAGGGTAACATAAGATGGAGGTTGCCCCTACTTCCTGTGACACTTTCATAAGGTAGAATGTATATCAACAATTGGCACCCGGGAACAGCTCTCCACTCATGCCTGGTTTGGTCCATCATCTCTAAAATAAGAAGAGAGAGGCAGATTCAGACACATCCCTTCATCCTGACCAGGTTCTTTTCCATGGAAGAGGACTTTTGCTCTCTCTGGTGCTTCATACCTGCCTACAACTTCTCCAGGTATCATTTGTGCATGGACATTTGAGGTTCTCATCAGGTGGAAGGCCCCCAACTTTCCTGTATTGTAAGAACCACTCTGTCCCTGCTCTTCTGTAAATTGATTGAGGGAACAGTGTATACTTGGGGTTAAAAACAGGTTTCATTTGGGTTAGGAATGATTCTGTGCGATGAATAATGGTATTGGAAACATGCAATATTTACAAGAATATAGAGTTGAAATATATGTATGAAAACAGAAATCAAGGTATGATTTGAAGCCCAGAATAGTGTTGCCCTTGATTGGGATACTTAGCTTTGAATTATGTTCTGCAAAGTTGTCTCAGATAATTCGATACACAATGGCATAGGACCTTGTAAATTGGATGATTGAATTTAGAAGAGAACATCCAGTCAAAAAGGGATATTCAGTAGGATTAGGAAGATAGTCAGTAGGTTTAGGAAGAAGAGTGAGTATAGGATTTGGACCAAAAGTTCTTTAGCAATAGACTTTCGGTTATAGAGTGAATGTAAATGTCAACACATATGAAGAGTCAGTCAGTATGTTGAACTGGGGAAAATATGTAGAAAGCCGATAATCAATAGAAACATTACGAAATGAGGCAAAGTATAAAGTGAGTGATAGAATTAGACATTTTCAACAGGGTTGAGTTTGAATATATAAATTAGGAAAAAACAAATATGTAGTCACCAATAGAATTGACAATTGACAGCATTAGGCAACCTGGACATAGATGTTTTTAGAAATCCATGTTCACTTTCTATTTAGGCTTTGGTACAATCATAAGTGTGACCTTTCCATTTTTTGTCCAGAATATTACTTGATAATGAGGTGACATGAGTATTTCTTTCACCATTTCTGGGAGCAACATATTGAAGATGTAAAATTAGAATTGGTTGTACAAAGAGGTGTACCCTGTTTGTATGAACATAGAGAAAAAGCATGAATTGACCATACTGTGAATAAATAATATAACTTTTTTGAACTTTAAATAATGCATTGAACTGATATCTGAAAAATTAAAGGAAATCGTATATTGATATACAATCATTAATTCCAACCAGTTATTTATCTAATGGAAATATTAGTGATTTCTTTTATCATGAAGAGTTTGTGAGTTTTGCTTCAAAATGATTATGAAAATTCAAAATAATGTGTTTGGTAAGAAGTCTCATGAAAAGACCACTCAAGAAACCCTGACAATACATGTGTTCTGAAGCAAGAAGTGATTAAAGTTGAAACAAATGCCTATTAATTTGTGAACTTGTGGGTGAATTGTATATCCTATGATGTGCAAAAACTGAAGAAACAATAATGTACCAGTGTCGAATACAAATGAATGACAAATTACATATCATGTCCCATAGGAGTCTACTTGCATTGATGTTAGACTGGGTCAGTTACTGTAGAATAATTAGGATATGTATGCACCATTCACTGAAGTTAGTTTTCAGTACTAGGAAACAAATATGTATTTCAGGTGCATGAATATTACTGATTATAATCTTGTGAAAAGTTGATTATAAATCCACATACATGAACATGAATGAATTTAGAGAGTGTATATTAGACACATACATTTCATATTTTGAAAAATTTGGAGAGTATATCTATATCTATATCTATATCTACACACACACACACACACACACACACACACACACAACACTCACAGGCATTAAAAAGTACCAATATAAATGCCAATCGAAATTCATCAGTAAATATATGTCATCCAGAAATGCAAAAATATTTATTTTACTGAATATGACTTTATGTATAACGTTGTTCGACTAGGACGGTCTCCTATAGGTTGAATTTTTATTTCCAACAGCATTTAGGAGGAGTGAACTCTTCTCACAATTTCTATCTGCTAAGACAGCCACCTCACAAAATGTACGTGTGATACCTGCTAGGATTCTATGTATGCATATATATATACATGTGTGAATAGGCTAAAGAAAAGGGAAACAAGAATTCACATATTTGTTAAGTTTAAAAACACATGGAGAATATGTCCATTAAAATTTGAATACATTTATAACTCCTACCTTATATAATGCAAATGTCAAGTCCAACTATACAACATGTCTCCTCTGAAGTGCTTGTATTTCTATTGTGTTGGGTTAATTTTCCCCATTATGTTAGGATGAATAGTCTGAGTCTACTAGGTATGGCTTAGTGTCAGGAATTCAGCATTTCGAATGGAAAATTGGAAAATGAATCCAATGTGTATGTAAATATATGCTGCACAAATATCCTCCCGCTCTCATCCAGAAGAATGCCTTGACATTACCTTCACCCCAAGTAAGACACAATTAGAGGAAAAGAGTTACAAAATCAGTGAATACATATCTGGAATGTAAAATGCTCAGGAGTTCACAACCTTGGAGGTGGTAGAGGAGTTTGCAAAACTAAGGGACAGGGTAAACACTCCACAAATATGGAGCTCTGCTGGCCTAAAAACTTTTTGATAAACTGCCTCTGAGCTTCCGCCCTTGAAATATATGTTGTTTTCAGGAGATTTGTCTTCTTTGTAGGGAGACCATCAAAGCTGGGTCTGCATCTATGTGACCTGGAGGACATGGTTTCTTATTTTCCAATGAACAAGATGAAGCAGCGCTGAATCCACTCTTTGTAGGTAAACTGAGGCCACTGGGGACTAAGTTTCTCCCCATGTGGACTGTAAAGCCATTTGGTCCTCCTCCACTTTTTGTGGTTTCTTTGCTGCTGCACTGTGTGTTTGGTATTTGTTTCACGAAATACTAGGAGCTAATCTGGGACAGAGTGCTGGAGGGAGTTCTGTCACCTGTGGTGGGTCAGGGTCTGCTAGAGAATGCACCAAATAAGCTTCGATCTCTCACAGCTTGCCCCATTTCCCCCTTGTCCATATCAACCTGATTCGTAATTTTCCTCTGAAAACTCTGCATATAACAAGATGCTTTTACATATAAGGGTCTGCTGGCTGTACCACGTCAGTTACAAGCCATTTGGAATCCAATGGTAGATCCACATGGCCCTACCACGGATGTTTTATCAAACACCTCCCCACCACTGCTCTAGACCCACTACTCAGCAGGCTCCAACTTACTGCCATCCTATTCTACACCATTTTCATGAAACTCCGTAAATCAAGGCACTGTCTGGTATACTCATGATCAGCAACAGGACATCCAATGTTTCTCCAGTGCCACCTGGTCATAGAAATTTCAAAAATTTCATGGTATTTATCTAGCCATTTTTCAAGCATGAAGTTGGAGGCACTGTGGGTTTCAATTCATTCAGCAAACATTAAATGGTGAGGAAGCTCATTTCAATGAAATCTCTGGAGAACCCTCACAGGCAAGGCTTCCCAAAGAGTGAACAAAAGGTCACATTAGGCCAGGCCCATTGAGGTCTACAATGTGAGGTCCATGTGTGTTTTGACTCTAAACTATGGCTGCCATTTCTTTAAGAATAAAATCATGTGATATCCTTGCTGAGATTCCCAGGCCTCTGTGGAAATCCACCGGGGCCTAGGTCTCAGTTTCCAAGAGCGACTTTCATGCGTGGCCTCTTAAAATCCCAACAAAATTCATGCCAATGCTTCTCTGAGTTCAGTTTCAAATCCCAGTCTCTAAGGGGAATCACACCAGAGTTCAAGCCTACCTGGACCCAGTCATTTTTTCCAATGCCACACAAATGATCAAAATTAAAATCAAAACACTCCCACATGGCCCTCATCTTTTTCCATATAGTCAATCATCTTAACCTCTGGGTGGAGGTTTCCATGAGGGGCGCAGCCAAAGACAGTGTCCAAAATCAGCTCGTTTGCCCCTCATTTTCCTAAAGTCAGGGTAGCCTGGACACCGTTTCTGTGAACCAGGATTGAACAAATAAGCCTGCCGTTAATACTTCTGTGTTTCTCCAATTTGATGCCTACTGATTTTAGGTATGGATTCTTTAGGTGATTTCGAGTCATGCGAAAACACAAGCACCTCTGCAGGGCTTTGAAGAACTCATTTGACCCAAAGAATCCCTATTCTCATTTGATGGAGTGCAGGAACCTAACAGAGGAAGGAAAGAGACTTCATCCACAATGAATGATATTTTTGCCATTTTGGTTTTGGAAGCTCACATGGGATCATTCTTAAGATCCATCAGGTTCTGTGAATCTAAGTCACAGCCACACACAGGTCCAAGAGGCTGATAAAGACACATCCCTTTCCAAAGCAATTAAGCAAAGAGCCACAGGTGAAGCCCATTCATTTCCATTTGAAAACTGTTTTCTTCAGGCTTCACAAAGGAGTGGCCTGAGGCAAAGACCTTCCTGACATTGAGTGCAACACAACAATAAGTAAGCAAAAGGCCCAAAGCAGGGTTTCTGCACTGAGAATTTCCTGGTCACGCTGATATCTGAGTTGTCTGAGATTCTCGCCATTCTCTTCAGCTATCCAGTACATGGCCATGTCACAGAGCTTGGAGGTGGTACATATTTTGGACACAAATCCATGAGCCTATTCTGGAAAGTGTCCAGAATTCAGAAAGAAAACAACAACTTAGAAAGATAGCAGGTGTTGCACATCGATAAGACAAGCTGCAGTCCTTTCATATATTGGGCAGGATGAATTATGGGAAGATTTATACTAGACAGGACACACCCATTAATGCATTCTCTTTTCTAATGTCTACAACAACGAACACAGGGGGATACACAGAAACAGAAAAACTCGCCGTGTCAAATGACTTACTAGAAACTGTCCATTCCAAACCAAACAAACCGCCTTTCCTATCTATTCTCAGAACATGAGACAAAACAACAAACCCACACCCACTCCCCCCAAAGGCACCTCCTTCCCCCAAGTAGGTCTGTGACTATCCGGAGTGTCCTCTGACTGGTGGGCCATACTATGTTCCCCCAAAATGGACTGTCTTCTCTCAGATCTTGTTTCATTGACCAACTCTGTGAAGATGTCAGGAAAAAGTGGTTAGACACTACCTGTTTTCTCAGGAAAAATCCATCTTCACAGCTCTCCTGGCATTTGGCCATCCTCACATCATTAGGTACCAAGAAAACTGACTGTCCTTGGTAAATCCAAACAAGTGAGCCCACTGGGACTGGGACTTGGACTGCCTCTGGGTGCCTGGCTTCTTGGATACCAAGTTCAGAGAGTTCCATCACCAAGGAAATGAGGTATGTCACATTCTTTGGAGCTGAATGGGGTCCCTGCCTTGGCACCCACTTTGTCCAAACAGTTGCTTCCAAGGGTAACATAAGATGGAGGTTGCCCCTACTTCCTGTGACACTTTCATAAGGTAGAATGTATATCAACAATTGGCACCCGGGAACAGCTCTCCACTCATGCCTGGTTTGGTCCATCATCTCTAAAATAAGAAGAGAGAGGCAGATTCAGACACATCCCTTCATCCTGACCAGGTTCTTTTCCATGGAAGAGGACTTTTGCTCTCTCTGGTGCTTCATACCTGCCTACAACTTCTCCAGGTATCATTTGTGCATGGACATTTGAGGTTCTCATCAGGTGGAAGGCCCCCAACTTTCCTGTATTGTAAGAACCACTCTGTCCCTGCTCTTCTGTAAATTGATTGAGGGAACAGTGTATACTTGGGGTTAAAAACAGGTTTCATTTGGGTTAGGAATGATTCTGTGCGATGAATAATGGTATTGGAAACATGCAATATTTACAAGAATATAGATTTGAAGCCCAGAATAGTGTTGCCCTTGATTGGGATACTTAGCTTTGAATTATGTTCTGCAAAGTTGTCTCAGATAATTCGATACACAATGGCATAGGACCTTGTAAATTGGATGATTGAATTTAGAAGAGAACATCCAGTCAAAAAGGGATATTCAGTAGGATTAGGAAGATAGTCGGTAGGTTTAGGAAGAAGAGTGAGTATAGGATTTGGACCAAAAGTTCTTTAGCAATAGACTTTCGGTTATAGAGTGAATGTAAATGTCAACACATATGAAGAGTCAGTCAGTATGTTGAACTGGGGAAAATATGTAGAAAAGCCGATATCAATAGAAACATTACGAAATGAGGCAAAGTATAAAGTGAGTGATAGAATTAGACATTTTCAACAGGGTTGAGTTTGAATATATAAATTAGGAAAAAACAAATATGTAGTCACCAATAGAATTGACAATTGACAGCATTAGGCAACCTGGACATAGATGTTTTTAGAAATCCATGTTCACTTTCTATTTAGGCTTTGGTACAATCATAAGTGTGACCTTTCCATTTTTTGTCCAGAATATTACTGTGATAATGAGGTGACATGAGTATTTCTTTCACCATTTCTGGGAGGAACATATTGAAGATGTAAAATTAGAATTGGTTGTACAAAGAGGTGTACCCTGTTTGTATGAACATAGAGAAAAAGCATGAATTGACCATACTGTGAATAAATAATATAACTTTTTTGAACTTTAAATAATGCATTGAACTGATATCTGAAAAATTAAAGGAAATCGTATATTGATATACAATCATTAATTCCAACCAGTTATTTATCTAATGGAAATATTAGTGATTTCTTTTATCATGAAGAGTTTGTGAGTTTTGCTTCAAAATGATTATGGAAATTCAAAATAATGTGTTTGGTAAGAAGTCTCATGAAAAGACCACTCAAGAAACCCTGACAATACATGTGTTCTGAAGCAAGAAGTGATTAAAGTTGAAACAAATGCCTATTAATTTGTGAACTTGTGGGTGAATTGTATATCCTATGATGTGCAAAAACTGAAGAAACAATAATGTACCAGTGTCGAATACAAATGAATGACAAATTACATATCATGTCCCATAGGAGTCTACTTGCATTGATGTTAGACTGGGTCAGTTACTGTAGAATAATTAGGATATGTATGCACCATTCACTGAAGTTAGTTTTCAGTACTAGGAAACAAATATGTATTTCAGGTGCATGAATATTACTGATTATAATCTTGTGAAAAGTTGATTATAAATCCACATACATGAACATGAATGAATTTAGAGAGTGTATATTAGACACATACATTTCATATTTTGAAAAATTTGGAGAGTATATCTATATCTATATCTATATCTACACACACACACACACACACACACACACCCACACACAACACTCACAGGCATTAAAAAGTACCAATATAAATGCCAATCGAAATTCATCAGTAAATATATGTCATCCAGAAATGCAAAAATATTTATTTTACTGAATATGACTTTATGTATAACGTTGTTCGACTAGGACGGTCTCCTATAGGTTGAATTTTTATTTCCAACAGCATTTAGGAGGAGTGAACTCTTCTCACAATTTCTATCTGCTAAGACAGCCACCTCACAAAATGTACGTGTGATACCTGCTAGGATTCTATGTATGCATATATATATACATGTGTGAATAGGCTAAAGAAAAGGGAAACAAGAATTCACATATTTGTTAAGTTTAAAAACACATGGAGAATATGTCCATTAAAATTTGAATACATTTATAACTCCTACCTTATATAATGCAAATGTCAAGTCCAACTATACAACATGTCTCCTCTGAAGTGCTTGTATTTCTATTGTGTTGGGTTAATTTTCCCCATTATGTTAGGATGAATAGTCTGAGTCTACTAGGTATGGCTTAGTGTCAGGAATTCAGCATTTCGAATGGAAAATTGGAAAATGAATCCAATGTGTATGTAAATATATGCTGCACAAATATCCTCCCGCTCTCATCCAGAAGAATGCCTTGACATTACCTTCACCCCAAGTAAGACACAATTAGAGGAAAAGAGTTACAAAATCAGTGAATACATATCTGGAATGTAAAATGCTCAGGAGTTCACAACCTTGGAGGTGGTAGAGGAGTTTGCAAAACTAAGGGACAGGGTAAACACTCCACAAATATGGAGCTCTGCTCGCCTAAAAACTTTTTGATAAACTGCCTCTGAGCTTCCACCCTTGAAATATATGTTGTTTTCAGGAGATTTGTCTTCCTTTGTAGGGAGACCATCAAAGCTGGGTCTGCATCTATGTGACCTGGAGGACATGGTTTCTTATTTTCCAATGAACAAGATGAAGCAGTGCTGAATCCACTCTTTGTAGGTAAACTGAGGCCACTGGGGACTAAGTTTCTCCCCATGTGGACTGTAAAGCCATTTGGTCCTCCTCCACTTTTTGTGGTTTTTTTGCTGCTGCACTGTGAGTTTGGTATTTGTTTCACGAAATACTAGGAGCTAATCTGGGACAGAGTGCTGGAGGGAGTTCTGTCACGTGTGGTGGGTCAGGGTCTGCTAGAGAATGCACCAAATAAGCTTCGATCTCTCACAGCTTGCCCCATTTCCCCCTTGTCCATATCAACCTGATTCGTAATTTTCCTCTGAAAACTCTGCATATAACAAGATGCTTTTACATATAAGGGTCTGCTGGCTGTACCACGTCAGTTACAAGCCATTTGGAATCCAATGGTAGATCCACATGGCCCTACCACGGATGTTTTATCAAACACCTCCCCACCACTGCTCTAGACCCACTACTCAGCAGGCTCCAACTTACTGCCATCCTATTCTACACCATTTTCATGAAACTCCGTAAATCAAGGCACTGTCTGGTATACTCATGATCAGCAACAGGACATCCAATGTTTCTCCAGTGCCACCTGGTCATAGAAATTTCAAAAATTTCATGGTATTTATCTAGCCATTTTTCAAGCATGAAGTTGGAGGCACTGTGGGTTTCAATTCATTCAGCAAACATTAAATGGTGAGGAAGCTCATTTCAATGAAATCTCTGGAGAACCCTCACAGGCAAGGCTTCCCAAAGAGTGAACAAAAGGTCACATTAGGCCAGGCCCATTGAGGTCTACAATGTGAGGTCCATGTGTGTTTTGACTCTAAACTATGGCTGCCATTTCTTTAAGAATAAAATCATGTGATATCCTTGCTGAGAGTCCCAGGCCTCTGTGGAAATCCACCGGGGCCTAGGTCTCAGTTTCCAAGAGCGACTTTCATGCGTGGCCTCTTAAAATCCCAACAAAATTCATGCCAATGCTTCTCTGAGTTCAGTTTCAAATCCCAGTCTCTAAGGGGAGTCACACCAGAGTTCAAGCCTACCTGGACCCAGTCATTTTTTCCAATGCCACACAAATGATCAAAATTAAAATCAAAACACTCCCACATGGCCCTCATCTTTTTCCATATAGTCAATCATCTTAACCTCTGGGTGGAGGTTTCCATGAGGGGCGCAGCCAAAGACATGTTCCAAAATCAGCTCTTTGGCCCTCATTTTTTTAAAGTCAGGGTAGCCTGGACACCGTTTCTGTGAACCAGGATTGAAGAAATAAGCCTGCCGTTAATACTTCTGTGTTTCTCCAATTTGATGCCTACTGATTTTAGGTATCGATTCTTTAGGTGATTTCGAGTCATGCGAAAACACAAGCACCTCTGCAGGGCTTTGAAGAACTCATTTGACCCAAAGAATCCCTATTCTCATTTGATGGAGTGCAGGAACCTAACAGAGGAAGGAAAGAGACTTCATCCACAATGAATGATATTTTTGCCATTTTGGTTTTGGAAGCTCACATGGGATCATTCTTAAGATCCATCAGGTTCTGTGAATCTAAGTCACAGCCACACACAGGTCCAAGAGGCTGATAAAGACACATCCCTTTCCAAAGCAATTAAGCAAAGAGCCACAGGTGAAGCCCATTCATTTCCATTTGAAAACTGTTTTCTTCAGCCTTCACAAAGGAGTGGCCTGAGGCAAAGACCTTCCTGACATTGAGTGCAACACAACAATAAGTAAGCAAAAGGCCCAAAGCAGGGTTTCTGCACTGAGACTTTCCTGGTCACGCTGATATCTGAGTTGTCTGAGATTCTCGCCATTCTCTTCAGCTATCCAGTACATGGCCATGTCACAGAGCTTGGAGGTGGTACATATTTTGGACACAAATCCATGAGCCTATTCTGGAAAGTGTCCAGAATTCAGAAAGAAAACAACAACTTAGAAAGATAGCAGGTGTTGCACATCGATAAGACAAGCTGCAGTCCTTTCATATATTGGGCAGGATGAATTATGGGAAGATTTATACTAGACAGGACACACCCATTAATGCATTCTCTTTTCTAATGTCTACAACAACGAACACAGGGGGATACACAGAAACAGAAAAACTCGCCGTGTCAAATGACTTACTAGAAACTGTCCATTCCAAACCAAACAAACCGCCTTTCCTATCTATTCTCAGAACATGAGACAAAACAACAAACCCACACCCACTCCCCCAAAGGCACCTCCTTCCCCCAAGTAGGTCTGTGACTATCCGGAGTGTCCTCTGACTGGTGGGCCATACTATGTTCCCCCAAAATGGACTGTCTTCTCTCAGATCTTGTTTCATTGACCAACTCTGTGAAGATGTCAGGAAAAAGTGGTTAGACACTACCTGTTTTCTCAGGAAAAATCCATCTTCACAGCTCTCCTGGCATTTGGCCATCCTCACATCATTAGGTACCAAGAAAACTGACTGTCCTTGGTAAATCCAAACAAGTGAGCCCACTGGGACTGGGACTTGGACTGCCTCTGGGTGCCTGGCTTCTTGGATACCAAGTTCAGAGAGTTCCATCACCAAGGAAATGAGGTATGTCACATTCTTTGGAGCTGAATGAGGTCCCTGCCTTGGCACCCACTTTGTCCAAACAGTTGCTTCCAAGGGTAACATAAGATGGAGGTTGCCCCTACTTCCTGTGACACTTTCATAAGGTAGAATGTATATCAACAATTGGCACCCGGGAACAGCTCTCCACTCATGCCTGGTTTGGTCCATCATCTCTAAAATAAGAAGAGAGAGGCAGATTCAGACACATCCCTTCATCCTGACCAGGTTCTTTTCCATGGAAGAGGACTTTTGCTCTCTCTGGTGCTTCATACCTGCCTACAACTTCTCCAGGTATCATTTGTGCATGGACATTTGAGGTTCTCATCAGGTGGAAGGCCCCCAACTTTCCTGTATTGTAAGAACCACTCTGTCCCTGCTCTTCTGTAAATTGATTGAGGGAACAGTGTATACTTGGGGTTAAAAACAGGTTTCATTTGGGTTAGGAATGATTCTGTGCGATGAATAATGGTATTGGAAACATGCAATATTTACAAGAATATAGATTTGAAGCCCAGAATAGTGTTGCCCTTGATTGGGATACTTAGCTTTGAATTATGTTCTGCAAAGTTGTCTCAGATAATTCGATACACAATGGCATTGGACCTTGTAAATTGGATGATTGAATTTAGAAGAGAACATCCAGTCAAAAAGGGATATTCAGTAGGATTAGGAAGATAGTCGGTAGGTTTAGGAAGAAGAGTGAGTATAGGATTTGGACCAAAAGTTCTTTAGCAATAGACTTTCGGTTATAGAGTGAATGTAAATGTCAACACATATGAAGAGTCAGTCAGTATGTTGAACTGGGGAAAATATGTAGAAAAGCCGATATCAATAGAAACATTACGAAATGAGGCAAAGTATAAAGTGAGTGATAGAATTAGACATTTTCAACAGGGTTGAGTTTGAATATATAAATTAGGAAAAAACAAATATGTAGTCACCAATAGAATTGACAATTGACAGCATTAGGCAACCTGGACATAGATGTTTTTAGAAATCCATGTTCACTTTCTATTTAGGCTTTGGTACAATCATAAGTGTGACCTTTCCATTTTTTGTCCAGAATATTACTGTGATAATGAGGTGACATGAGTATTTCTTTCACCATTTCTGGGAGCAACATATTGAAGATGTAAAATTAGAATTGGTTGTACAAAGAGGTGTACCCTGTTTGTATGAACATAGAGAAAAAGCATGAATTGACCATACTGTGAATAAATAATATAACTTTTTTGAACTTTAAATAATGCATTGAACTGATATCTGAAAAATTAAAGGAAATCGTATATTGATATACAATCATTAATTCCAACCAGTTATTTATCTAATGGAAATATTAGTGATTTCTTTTATCATGAAGAGTTTGTGAGTTTTGCTTCAAAATGATTATGGAAATTCAAAATAATGTGTTTGGTAAGAAGTCTCATGAAAAGACCACTCAAGAAACCCTGACAATACATGTGTTCTGAAGCAAGAAGTGATTAAAGTTGAAACAAATGCCTATTAATTTGTGAACTTGTGGGTGAATTGTATATCCTATGATGTGCAAAAACTGAAGAAACAATAATGTACCAGTGTTGAATACAAATGAATGACAAATTACATATCATGTCCCATAGGAGTCTACTTGCATTGATGTTAGACTGGGTCAGTTAATGTAGAATAATTAGGATATGTATGCACCATTCACTGAAGTTAGTTTTCAGTACTAGGAAACAAATATGTATTTCAGGTGCATGAATATTACTGATTATAATCTTGTGGAAAGTTGATTATAAATCCACATACATGAACATGAATGAATTTAGAGAGTGTATATTAGACACATACATTTCATATTTTGAAAAATTTGGAGAGTATATCTATATCTATATCTATATCTACACACACACACACACACACACACACACACACACACACAACACTCACAGGCATTAAAAAGTACCAATATAAATGCCAATCGAAATTCATCAGTAAATATATGTCATCCAGAAATGCAAAAATATTTATTTTACTGAATATGACTTTATGTATAACGTTGTTCGACTAGGACGGTCTCCTATAGGTTGAATTTTTATTTCCAACAGCATTTAGGAGGAGTGAACTCTTCTCACAATTTCTATCTGCTAAGACAGCCACCTCACAAAATGTACGTGTGATACCTGCTAGGATTCTATGTATGCATATATATATACATGTGTGAATAGGCTAAAGAAAAGGGAAACAAGAATTCACATATTTGTTAAGTTTAAAAACACATGGAGAATATGTCCATTAAAATTTGAATACATTTATAACTCCTACCTTATATAATGCAAATGTCAAGTCCAACTATACAACATGTCTCCTCTGAAGTGCTTGTATTTCTATTGTGTTGGGTTAATTTTCCCCATTATATTAGGATGAATAGTCTGAGTCTACTAGGTATGGCTTAGTGTCAGGAATTCAGCATTTCGAATGGAAAATTGGAAAATGAATCCAATGTGTATGTAAATATATGCTGCACAAATATCCTCCCGCTCTCATCCAGAAGAATGCCTTGACATTACCTTCACCCCAAGTAAGACACAATTAGAGGAAAAGAGTTACAAAATCAGTGAATACATATCTGGAATGTAAAATGCTCAGGAGTTCACAACCTTGGAGGTGGTAGAGGAGTTTGCAAAACTAAGGGACAGGGTAAACACTCCACAAATATGGAGCTCTGCTGGCCTAAAACTTTTTGAGAACTGCCTCTGAGCTTCCGCCCTTGAAATATATGTTGTTTTCAGGAGATTTGTCTTCCTTTGTAGGGAGACCATCAAAGCTGGGTCTGCATCTATGTGACCTGGAGGACATGGTTTCTTATTTTTCAATGAACAAGATGAAGCAGTGCTGAATCCACTCTTTGTAGGTAAACTGAGGCCACTGGGGACTAAGTTTCTCCCCATGTGGACTGTAAAGCCATTTGGTCCTCCTCCACTTTTTGTGGTTTTTTTGCTGCTGCACTGTGAGTTTGGTATTTGTTTCACGAAATACTAGGAGCTAATCTGGGACAGAGTGCTGGAGGGAGTTCTGTCACGTGTGGTGGGTCAGGGTCTGCTAGAGAATGCACCAAATAAGCTTCGATCTCTCACAGCTTGCCCCATTTTCCCCTTGTCCATATCAACCTGATTCGTAATTTTCCTCTGAAAACTCTGCATATAACAAGATGCTTTTACATATAAGGGTCTGCTGGCTGTACCACGTCAGTTACAAGCCATTTGGAATCCAATGGTAGATCCACATGGCCCTACCACGGATGTTTTATCAAACACCTCCCCACCACTGCTCTAGACCCACTACTCAGCAGGCTCCAACTTACTGCCATCCTATTCTACACCATTTTCATGAAACTCCGTAAATCAAGGCACTGTCTGGTATACTCATGATCAGCAACAGGACATCCAATGTTTCTCCAGTGCCACCTGGTCATAGAAATTTCAAAAATTTCATGGTATTTATCTAGCCATTTTTCAAGCATGAAGTTGGAGGCACTGTGGGTTTCAATTCATTCAGCAAACATTAAATGGTGAGGAAGCTCCATTTCAATGAAATCTCTGGAGAACTCTCACAGGCAAGGCTTTCCAAAGAGTGGTCAAAAGGTCACATTAGGCCAGGCCCATTGAGGTCTACAATGTGAGGTCCATGTGTGTTTTGACTCTCAACTATGGCTGCCATGTCTTTAAGAATAAAATCATGTGATATCCTTGCTGAGATTCCCAGGCCTCTTTGGAAATCCACCCGGGGCCTAGGTCTCAATTTCCAAGAGCGACTTTCATGCGTGGCCTCTTGAAATTCTAACAAAATTCATGGCAATGCTTCTCTGAGTTCAGTTCTAAAACCCCAGTCTCTAAGGGGAATCACACCAGAGTTCAAGCCCACGTGGACCCAGTCATTTTTTCCAATGCCACACAAATGACCAAAATTAAAACCGAAACACTCCCACATGGCCCTCATCTTATTCCATATAGTAACTCATCTTAACCTCTGGCTGGAGGTTTCCATGAGGGTCACAGCCATAGACATTGTCCAAAATCAGCTCGTTTTCCCCTGATTTGCCTAAAGTCAGGGTGGCCTGGACACCGTTTCTGTGAACCAGCAATGATCAAATAAGCCTGCCGTTAATTCTTCTGTGTTTCTTCAATTTGAGGCCTACTGATTTCAGGAATAGATTCTTTATATGATTTAAAGTTATTCGAAAACCCAAACACCTCTGCAGAGATTTGAAGAACTCATTTGACTCAAAGAATCCCTATTCTCACTAGATGGAGTTCAGTAACCTAACAGAGGAAGGCAAGAGACTTCATCCACAATGAATGATTTTTTGCCCTTATGGTTTTGGATGCACGCATGGGATCATTCTTTAGATTCATCGGGTGCTGAGAATCTAAGTCACAGCCAAACACATGGCCAAGAGGCTGATTCAGACACATCCATTTCTCAAAGCAATGAAGCCAGAAGCCACAGGTGATGCCCATTCATTTGTATTTGAAAACTGTTTTCTTCAGGTTTCACAAAGGGGTGGCCTGAGGCAAAGACCTTCCTGACATTCAGTGCAACACAACAATTAGTAAGCAAATTGCCCAAAGCAGGGTTTCTGCACTGTGAACATGGTCCATGTAATCTGAGTTTTCTGAA